>NC_053410.1:27088057-27179057 GCF_016859285.1 Xiphias gladius
GATTTTTCTTTTCCCTGCTCCAATTCCGTAATGGAATTTTATAATTTAAAGCTGTATTTTGATTGTGAATCTTTTTTTTTTATCTTTTCCAAAACATTTTTTTGGGAGTTTTGCATTACATGAACGGAATAAATAACTCTAATCTCTGTGGTAAACCTTCGTCCACTCTACCCTGCCTTTCACTGATATTATAACCAAGACCAGGTTGAAAGAAAAATTTCAGTTTTGTGCCTCAGATGCTTGAGCTTAGAATTACTGTCAATTTTGGCCATCATTAAGACATTAATGTAAATAAGGGGGACCTAAGCATATCAATAGACTGAACAAGCATATGACCTCATGTACAACTTATTTGTTGTAACACTACTCTACTGAAGCGTGCTTCCCCTGTATAAGTGCTTTCTAATTGAGGTTTTTCTCATCTGATCTAAAGATCTAGAGGATAATTCAATTCAATTCAATTCAATTTTATTCATATAGGGCCAGATCATAATCTCAGGGCACTTTTCATATAGAGTAGGTCTAGACCATACTCTTTATAGTTATATTTACAGAGACCCAACAATCCCCCATGAGCAAGCACTTGGCAACAGCGGCAAAAAAACTCCCTTTTAACAGGTAGAAACCCTGAACAGAACCTGGCTCATGGTGGGAAGCCATCTGCCCCGACCGGCTGGGTTGAGAGAGAAAGAGAGAGAGAAAGAGGAAGAAAAGAGAGAGAAGGAGAGAGGGGTTGGGACATAGCACAGTAGTCGTATAACATAAAGATGTGTAACAATAATGAGACTAATATTAAAGCTAATAATTATAATAATAGGGTGAATAATAGTACTACTAAGACTAAATATAATAATAGATGATAATCATAATATTTGAAGCAGTGGGTGTTGAGCAGGATCATGGGGGCAGTAGGTGGTTTGCAGTCACAGATCCAGACTCTGCAACACCAGGGGCAGAAATACCTGCAGAAAGCGACAGGAAGAGAGAGCAGAGAGATGAGAAAGCGCAAAACAACGGGAGAGAAAAGAAGCCAAGTTAGTAACGAGCATTGATGCCAAATGAATGCATCTAGACCTATAGCAGTATAACTAGGGGATGGTTCAAGACAAGCCCGAGCCAGTACTAACGGTAAGCTTTATCAAAAAGGAAGGTTTTAAGCCTACTCTTAAATATGGAGAGGGTGTCTGCCTCCCGGACCAAAACAGGAAGATGGTTCCACAGTAGAGGAGCCTCATGACTGAAGGCTCTGCCTCCCATTCTACTTTTGGAGATTCTAGGAACAACAAGAATGCCTGCATTCTGGGAGCACAGCGTTCTAATGGGGTAGTACGGTACTATGAGCTCTTTCAGATATGATGGTGCCTGACCATTAAGGGCTTTGTAGGTGAGGAGGAGGATTTTAAATTCTATTCTGAATTTTACAGGGAGCCAATGCAGAGAAGCTAACACAGGAGAAATATGATCTCTTTTCCTATTTCCTTTCAGTACTTACGCTGCAGCATTCTGGATCAGCTGGAGAGTATTTAGAGATTTGCTAGGACAACATGATAATAAGGAATTACAGTAATCAAACCTGGAAGTAAAAAAACATGGACTAGTTTTTCGGCGTCTTTTTGAGAAAGGGTGTGCTTGATTTTTGAAATGTTACGTTGGTGAAAAAAGGAAGTCCTTGAAGTTTGTTTTAAGTGGGAGTTAAAAGACATATTCTGATCAAAGAGAGTGCCGAGATACCTAAAGGTGGTGCTGGAGGCCAGGGCAGTGGAATCTAGAGTAAGTATATCCTTAGATAACGTGTTTCTGAGGTGTTGGGGGCTAAGTACAATGACTTCAGTTTTGAGTTTAACAGCAGAAAATTGCTGGTAATCCAGGTCTTTATGTCCTTAAGGCATGCTTGAAGTTTAGCTAACTGATTGGTTTCATCGGGCTTCATTAACAAGTAAAATTAGGTGTCATCAGCATATCAATGGAAGTTTATGGAGTATTTCCTAATAATATTGCCTAAAGAAAGCATATATAAGGTGAATAGAACTGATCCAAGCACAGAACCTTGGGGAACTCCATGACTTACTTTTGAGTATATGGAGGATTTATGGTTAACGTGCACAAACTGAAATCAATCTGATAAATAGGACTTCAACCAGCTTAGAGCGGTTCCTGTAATGCCAATTAAATGTGGTGGTACACGCTGTGGTACATAGCCAATTAATAAAGACAGATTGATTATATCTAGTAAACAAGTGTTAACTAAGGGTAAAACCTCCTTAAGCAGCCTAGTTGGGATGGGGTCTAAGAGCCAGGTTGATGGTTTAGATGAAGACATTATTGAAGTTAGTCGGTGAAGGTCCAGGGGAGAAAAACAGTCTAAATATCAGGTTTTACAGCTGTTTCTAAGTTTGAAGATAAATTGGACCGTAATAGGAATAGAAAAGTTATTAATGATCTGATAAAAGAGGATTCTGTGGAAAGATTATTAAATGTTTAATTTTGATGCTATAAGTCAGAACAAGGTTGAGGCTGTGGTTAAAACAGTGAGTGGATTTATTCACACTCTGAGTGAAGCCAATTGAGTCCGACAATGAGATAAACACAGTTTTAAAGCTATCATTATCAACATCCACATGAATATTGAAATCACCTATTATAAGTACTTTAACTGTACTAAGGACTGAAGTTCATAAAAACTCTGAGAATTCAGATAAAAATTCAGAGTACAGAGCGCAGAACTCTCTAACAAATAGAATAGGCTTTAAAGTTTTCCAAGTTGGGTGTGTAAGACTAGGTACCAGGCTTTCAAATGAGTTGAGTTTAGGTTTAGGGTTGATGAACAGACTTGAGTTGAAAATGGCTGCGACTCCACCTCGTTGGCCGGAGCCTTGGGGAATATGAGTATTAATATGACTGGGGGAGTGGAGTCATTTAGGCTACCATATTCGTCATCACACAGCCAGGCTTCAGTGAGAATAAATATATCAATATAATGATCTGTTATTAGATCATTTACTAATACAGCATTAGATGGAAAAGAACTAATATTTAAGAGTCCACATTTAATTCTCTTGCTATTTATTCTCTCCACTATTTTGTGGTCTTAATTTTCATTTGATTTTTATGTACAACCCCTCTCCTGTTTGTTTTTGAGTTAATTATTTTGTTGGTCAGGGAGCAGACACAGTCATTATGGGTGACATAAAGGCTATGATAACCATTCTCTACAGCTGTTTTGAGCAGAGCAGCAGCTCAGAATGAACAACATGTTGAACGTTGAGGCAGATGGGCTAACAGCAGAAGACCATATCGGATTCCACTCCTGTCAGCCAAGTACAGAAATCTGAGGCTGCAGTGGGCACAGGCTCACCAAAACTGGACAGTTGAAGACTGGTATAAGGAATCTGGATTTCTGCTGAAGCTCACAGATGGTAGGGTCAGAATGTGGCATCAACAGCATGAATCCATGGACCCAACCAGCCTTGTGTCAACAGTCTAGACTGGTGGTGGTGGTGTAATGGTTTGGGGGACGTTTTCTTGGCACACCTTGGGCCCTTAACACCAATCAATCATGGTTTGAATGCCACAGCGTATCTGAGGATTGTTGCTGACCATGTGCATCTCTTTATGGCCACAGTTTACCATCTTCTAATGGCTACTTCCAGCACCATGTCACAAAGCAATGACAACAGAGTTCAGTGTAGATGTATTACTTATCTAAACCACAATGCATCTATTCTACGATACTATGGGTGGCACAGGGCTGCAGTGGTTAGCACTGTCAGCTCACATAAAAAAAAAGGTTCTGGTTTAGAATCTTTTCAGCTGGTTGGTTTCTTTCTGTGTGGATTTTGCATGGTCTACCATGCCTGTGTTGGTTTCCACCCACAGTCCAAAAGCATGCAGGTGTCTGTTTCCATGTGTTTCCCTTTACCTTAACCAACCTTACCCTAACCCCAACCAAGTTATATCTGCCATGCCTTACCATAATCTAACCAAAGCGCGCCCCCCCCCCCCCCCCATTTATATAACAGCTAAAAAGAGCAACACTGAAGAGAAGCCATTTCCTCCAGCTGAGCCACCGGATCCAGTTCTGCCTGGGAGCTTGGCCATTGGTTCAGTGTCTCTGGCTGTTGCCAGAACCTCCGCACAATTACAGGGCATCCCTCTCTACAAATACATAGCAGCTCTAAAAAACCGAGAGGTTAGATCACACAAGCAGAAACACGTATTTTCGCACAAACACTACACACACTGGGAGCAACATGTAATGATGTCTTAAACAATTTTATTCAGACTGCAACACAGTTTCACATCCCCATCTCCCTGGTAACTTTGCTGAGCTGTGGGAAGAGTTCTCCTGGAAAACTGAGTTTACTGGAGGAAGTCATCCTGATCCCCAAAGCTGGACAATGAGTCAAACAAGTACTCTCCACTCTCAGTCACATCTCTGTGTAGTTGTTACATGTTCTTTCTGTCTTTGGCCCACTTCTTCTTAGTGGCTGCATTTGGTATAGATTTGTTCACTGTATAAAGTTAGTGTTCCTTGTGCAAGTTTGTTGCTTCCTTTGTTGTTGCTATGATGTGCTGTATTATTGGTAAGGCACCTCACTTCCTCTATATTCAGTTTACTCTATAGCATTTATAAAATGCTCTGAACTGTGAACTCCTTCAACAGATCATTACAATGGCCCTTGAGTTACAGAAGGAGATGATGAGAATAATGAACACTTCAACAAAAGCTGGGGTGAGGGACATTGCTATTTATTCACTGCAAGAATAGGAATTGAGTTCACACATGCTTTATGATTGCATAGAATGTAAAAGGTGGAGGCAGAATTCAAAGCTTTTCTGTTACTGAGCTTTCCCAAAAGATATGTATTTATATAAAAAAAGGATATTTCTTTGTGATTTTCATGGCTAATGTTCAAATTAACTCAGGTATGCAGGCCTAGAAATGCTTATTAAAACATTAAATACTTCTCCTATCTGTCTTTTCCTTCATGCAGCATTTATACTGTATACACAGAGTTATCTCTTTCATTGTTCAGTGACCCCTAGCACTTACATTCATACAGTCTAGAGGGTGAGTGGAACACACTCATCTTCTAATAACCTTGAAATGACAACCGTTTCATTCGAATATATGAATAAATACTCATCTATTGTCATTCACATGCAGCTTCAGCTAAACTACTTTTCAACAGATGTATCCAAAGAGGGGAAGTGTTAAGAATATTGGAGGTTAATGTGTTTATTACAGTTGGATTTGTAAAAGTAAAATACATAGATGTTGTTGACAAGGTGAACCATGTCTGTTTGCTCTGAGGCCACTCAGGCGTTTCTGCATGACAGTGGAGCGCCAGCTGTGAGCTATGAGAGACCTGAGCAGCCTCTGGATTTGATCACTGAAGCCTGCTCTAACCTTGGACTGGCACTGGGAACAGAGATCCCTTTAGCAGTAAACTGTGCCGCCCGTGAGCTAATGGTCTTTGTAAGTTGACGAAAGATATTCGCTGGCTTTATGTGTGCCAAGGTGTTGGGAGTCCTTGCGTAGGAGTCCTTGTGTAAATCACTTCTATATGGATTCAGCTGAAGAAGTCAGTTCACATGCAAATACAATATAAGTACTGCAGATACAGAGACAACAAGCAGTGAAGAGATATGAATTTGTTTTCTCTTCCTCTCAGTCTAAAGGAAAGTATGAAGTTGCAACTGGAGTTTTGAAGTCTCCAGATGAATTAGTGGACATGTACCAAACCCTCATCAGCAAGTATCCAGTAGTGCTGGCCTTAATCAATCCATTTAGGAGAGAGGTAAGTTCAAAAGACTATCATTATTTTGTCAACATTTCCAAGTTCATGTATATAGACATATTGTTAATATACTGTACATGTCATTTCTCCTTAGTTTCTGCTCCTGACACTTAAGAGTGTTAAGCAGAAAAGTAAAAACCTTTCAGGTGAATTCCTAAAAGGTCAGAATTAAAATACAGATATAGCATTACAGTTGAAGTAGTTTGTAACAGAAGTTACTCAAGTAAATGGTGCATTTCTTGGCAAGTATTATTTGGTGCTTAGTGAGTGTTTCTGGCAGCAGGGCATCGTATGTGGCATGTTTCTGCTCACAAGGTTGTAGTACCAGCTGAAGCCTGAAAACTAGTTTGCAACTGGGAGTTAACATTGCAGTAAGCTGTAGGTATGTGGTTGACATGTGACTGGTTAGTTTTAGGGCATTTGTTGCCATAGTTACAGATGTACTTGCCGGTCCTCCTTTATGGAGTACTCTCCTGGTTTATTGTTAAAAAAAAACTTGTGTTCAACACCACATCGGACTGCCTAATTAGTGTAACGAACAGATTTGTTCTACTAGTCATGTGCATCTTACATCAAACTTTTATGAATTTCCATTGATTACAAGCAGGGTTCAATGTAGAGCCAAGGAAACCCCAATAGTTTTGTGTTTTTTTAGGTTGACTGTGTGTTAGATATACAGTATGTGTTTATATGCATATGTATGATCATTTTTACAGCATGCTCCTCACTCAAATTGTATCCTTTTTCTTGTGGATGTGTGTATGTGCTCTGTAAGGACATAGACCAGTGGGAGAAGTTGAGCAATGGGATTGGAGACTCGTGTTCGCTGCTATTTGAAATCAATTACAAGTCAAAGGCCCCGCCCCTTCTGGGAGTCCGAGGTCACATCTTGAAACACATTCACGAGACAACAGTCAGTGATTTGGTCCGCATCACATCAGAGCAACAAGGTAACAGATCCACTGAGGTGTGGTAGAAAAAAAGATTCAGAATCAATGCTGAATGGGAAAAATAGTACTCAGCTGTAAATTAGTAAAATACTGTTCAAATCAACTTCCACAAAGTGGGATACTACTTAGAAACATAATTTTTTTGACTTTCTGACCCTTTTTATAACATATAAGAGTAGAGTTATTTGAAAAAAGACAGACATATTTGCTATACTGCATCTCTTTTTTTGTGATGCTTCCTTTGTGAGACGTGTTTGAAAGGAACCAATGAAAGATGGAGCCTTACAGGTGTTCAGTCAGGCATGGGAGTCCTTCTAAAGTCCTTTTAAACTTTTTTTCATACACTTTTTTTCCTACAGTATATGAATAACCATGCAGTGTATATAAATAGATTTAGTGCTCAATTGTTCTGCACAGACCACTGCTCAGCACTGTACTGCACCCCTTCCCAGGTTTTTAACTTGGTCCACATCCCCAACCTCATCTTGCAATAAAACTGGTACAATTGGCACATATTTCAATTCAGTATGCATTCATGATAATTTGTTGTGTATCTTCCCAGGTTCTGGCAGGGTGGGTTTTGAGCTCAGACATAGGTTTGGGTGACACTTGTGTAAATTTGTTCTGGGAGTTATTGTTATCTGGGAGTAAATTGTTGCAATAGTTTTAACTCCTTGATGAGAATTTCCTGACTGAAATACAGCTGTTGAAGTCTCTGTAACCTGACCTCAATGAGTATAATCAACTGAAGGGGAAGGCTTTCATATATTCTGTAAGCATATGTTGATGCTATATACTTACAACAAACATCCTGCAATCTACCCCAGTAGAGGCTTTGCCTTATTGGCATAACTGCATTTAAAACTGTAATGAAATAGATTACTGAATGCATGTGGCTTTTAGGTGTGGATGGTGGCCAATATTATCCTGGCCTTCCTCTCGGCTAAACCTTTAACTTCCTAACACAGTGTTTTGCAAAGTAAACACAGAAATCAAGTTCTCCACTGTACACTGGCATATTCCAAACACTGATATTTTCACCAGAATATTATTCAATACTTTGTTTTTGCCTCAGTTCTCCCTCATGAGACATCCAAACTCATGATCAGGGAGATGGGTTGTTTTGTTCAAATTGGAGTTTTTGTCTTCTACTCCACACGGGTCAGAGACACTTAGGTCAAAGAGCTGATTGTTTATAGCAAAAGGTTCTACAGTTAGATTTGATGGAAAAGGCTCTGCTCTTCTAGGGAGTTCTCAAAGATCAGAACAGAACAGCAATGCAAGTGTGTTGGGAGAAATAATCCCCCCTTAATAAACATACATGTCAAAAATACAAACAAAACTAGGTCAAAACCTAGTATATGTTTGCTTTTCTCGTACTCTCTGTGCTCACAGACACAGTAATTTAATACAGCAGAATTCCCAATAAAGCTGCTCTCATTTACATGTTTTTGTTTCTGCTGTCAGACAACGGAACAAGTATGAAATAGTGACTGAAATGCTAACCATTAAGACTACATGTTAACCAGTAGTCACTTCCAAGCCATTTCCAGGCTGCTGCTCTGCTCTGCTAAAACCCTTATTTTATAACTGCAACGTTGTCTGACAAAATCACCAGACACATAAGTTAAAGATAATGACTGTGCTGTGGTTACAGCTATTTACTTGTAAAATGATCACTCAGATAGTAAGTTTGAAGCTCACTCACATTTGTGTTAGCTGCCATGTGGTCACTTGAATGAGATACAGAGAGGTGTGGCCTGTGGAGGGAAAGGCAGACCTCACGCTTGTAGGGCAACACTGGCAATTCTCTTCTACAGAAAGTAGCTTAGGTTGTGTCCAAAAACTCGCTAGATATGTCGCTCGGTGCTTTTTGGAGAAAAGTGCGAAAAGTCGTTAAATGTAGTGACAAAGGTGCTAAATTGGCAACACAGCCTCTAAACACCCCCTGATGATGCAATAGTAACTGTTTTAACAGTTACTATTGCAAATTAATAGTTGCAATTACTATTAATTCATTTTGAAAGAGCAATGACCAATGGGAAAACTCCAACACCTGGATGCCCGATCAATTGTGTAACATCAGCACTCAGTTACATGGCATTTGGCTGACCAGTGGTGTAACTTTATCATGCACTCAGTCAGTCAGTCACTCACGGACATTCACGTTCATAGGGCTGGCCCCGCAGTTGCGTTCCCGCCAAAAATGTAACAAATAAGGAGGAGGTTGGGTTGGTTGAGGAGACTGCAACTGCATACTGTTAGCATGACTCTATAGGCAGAGTAACAGTGAAAAGTGCCATATTAGGATGGCACCATGAATAGGATTAGATGTTACTAATTAACTGGTAGCCAAATAGCTGATAGTGATACATGAATGAAGCAGCTGATAAGTGCTGAAGCATGCATTCAGTGTCTGAACTAACGCTGTCTCCATAGATTTCTAATGTCAAAATCCTACATCATTTTCATCTGTGAAATATTGCGTCTAAAATGGATACTTATCAATGCCAATTGTGTGTGAATGTGTGTGTCTTTACTTGTTGTCCTGCAGGTTCGGGGTTAATGGGTACAGCATGCAGTGAGCCCTGCAATAATGACTTTTTGTCAGATATAGTAAGTTTTATTCCCTCTCTTTTATTTCGCTTGTCCAGCTACATGTAATTTTTCTAATTAGAGATTAGTTCTGTATCTCTTCACCAAACTCTGTTTAAGATTCTCTCAGAGCAGAAAACCTTGATCCAAAGCAACAGCCATCTGCAATAATGATGTTTTGTGTGCATTAATGGTCACAAACCATCCACCCACTGTTTTACTTTGCAGTACCAGGAACAAGTGTTGTAGTGATATCATGAAAAGTTTAACTATGATGGTGTGCTTTCACCACAACAAAGCCAAGTGGCATTAAGAGTTTAATTGAATGAGTTTCTGAAGGATAAAGCTGTTGAATGTTCTTCTGTTTGACTGATGAACATATAAGTGGCTATAATTCATACTTTTATAATAACAATGTATCAAATTAAAATGTGAAAACAATGTGAGAGTGTGAGAGAGGTCAATCGTAGTGATGAACCTACAGAGAATTATCACCTGAATCTGCAGTTCCTCTTGGCTTTACAGAGCTTTATAGTGAGTTTCAGCTGATTGTTTAGCTGTCAGGCCCACAACATTACTGTTTTCACTCTCACTGCTCTCATAATGCCGTTTTCGACCATAGAGGTAGCTGATTTCAGAGCAAATGCCCACTGCAAAAACCCATCCAGAAACATAACTCCAAATGACTTTTAATGTTGCTCCGAGTCTGCTTGATGTGTAAGTAAGCAACTGTTTTCTAACAAGTTCACCAGCTCAACTTAGATAATACGGTATTGTGTTCACAACTTGATCGAACTTGTTCGATTCCCTGCTCCTCCAGTCTGCCTGTCGAAGTGTCCTTGGGCAAGATCCTGAACCCCAAATTGCCCCTGATGGCTGTGCTGTCAGTATGTGTGAGTGTGTATGAATGAGTAAAGCGCTTTGAGTGTCAATAAGACTAGAAAAGCGCTATATAAGTGCAGTCCATTTATTATTCCATTTTATCGCTTTATTAGGAACAATATACTAATACTGGGTAGGGCCTCCCTTTGCTCTCAAAATTGCATCACATAATTTCTGCAGATTTGCCACATTCATATTGCCAGTCTTGGATGGATTCAGGTCTGGTGACTGGGGAGGTCACTGAAGATCACTGAACTCATTGTCATGTTCATGAAACCAGTTTGAGACAACTTTTGCTTTTTGACATGGAGCATTATCCTGCTGGAAGTAGCCATTAGAAGATGGTAAACTGTGGCCATAAAGGGAAGCACATGGTCAGCAACAATCCTCAAACAGACTGTGGCATTCAAACCATGATTGATTCGTATTAAGGCGCCCAAAGTGAGCGAAGAAAACATTCCTCACACCAGTACACCACCACCACCATCCTGGACTGTTGACAAGAGGCAGGTTGGGTCCACGGATTCATGCTGTTGATGCCAAATTCTGATCCTACCATCTGCTGCCTCAGCTGCTTCTCTGCTCACCACAGCTGTAAAGAGTGGTTATCTGAGTTAACATAGCCTTTCTGTCAGCTCCAACCAGTCTGGCCAGTCTCCTCTGACCTCTCTCATCAACAAGGTGTTTCCATCCACAGAAATGCAGCTCACTGGTTGTTTTTCCTTTTTGGCTCCATTCTGAGTAAAACTCCAGAGACCATGGCTGTTGAAAATCCCAGGAGATCAGCAGTTTCAGAAATACCCAAACCAGCCGTCTGGAACCAACAATCCTGCCACGGTCAAAGTCACTGAGATAGCATTTTTCCCCCATTCTAATGTTTGATGTGAACATGAACTGAAGCTCCTGACCTGTATCTGCTGGATTCATTGCACTGCACTGCTGCTAAATTATTGGCTGGTTGGATAACTTCATGAATAGCAATGATAGCAGGTGTTCCTAATAAAGTGCTTGGTGAGTGTATACTGTATTCCTATGTACTGTATATGTGTGTGTGTGTGTGTGTGTGTGTGTGTGTGTGTGTGTGTGTACACTTAGTTGGCAGTTTATTAGGAAGTCCTAGCTAAAACTAATGCAGTATAATACAACAGCTAAACTACAATAAATCCTACCTTGATGTTCAGTTTTTGTTGTAATTGTATTGCATTATACCAACAGGTGTTTCTCTTATTTTGTCCACCCACATTTTGTATCAAGGGTAAGCTAAATAACACCTCTCTGTGTAACACAATACAGTACAGCACCACAGACTGCTGCCTCCAAAATGACCATACAGTTTACTCTGTATGATCTCTAAAGCATATAAAAATAAAAACTGTACACTTCATAAAGACGGAATTATTGCAGGACTATTGTATTATACTGCATAAGTTTTAGCTAGGTGTTCCTAATAAACTGAAAACTGGCTGTATATACATGTATTGTGTATAGACCTATCTTTACACACCAATTTAAGTCTTGAGGTGACATCAAAGTAGAGGATTAATTCATGAAAGACACTTTCTGCCTCTTTTTTTTTCCTTCTAACTGGACATTGCTTTATTACTTGCTAATAATCAATAGTTATGGTTTTGAAAAACATGTCCTGAGGCAGGATTTAAATATAAGGACAGAGTCATTGACTGAGTGTGCCTAGGAGATCCCAGCCTAAAGGCGTGGCAGCACTTTGACCCCTGACCCTCATTATACTGAGTGCATTCCTAGAGGGTTGAAAGTGTATGCACATCCCAGCATTACAGCAGGTGAACAAGCAAAAAGGCAAAAACAATTTCAAGAAAAAAGTTTTGACATTATATCTCCCTTTTACCTGATGATTTCTCCTAAAAAAGATTTATTGATGAGAATGACAACATTTCACCATTGTGTTATGTCCTTTTTCCTGTCTTCATCAAGTAAAAGAAAGATGTTATGTCGCAGTTGTAATCACCAAAAAGGTGTATACCTTTTTTAGAGAGCATCTATTCAATGTGCATTGCACATGCTTCCTCAGCACCAGTTTCTGTCTCACAGTTTGCTACTCTTCTCCCCCCTCAGGCTGTTGGTTTGGGGCTGGACTATGTCAAACTGGGAGGTCTGAGCGGTGCTGAGAGGATGACTAAATACAACCGGCTGATTTCTATAGAGGAGGAACTGGCCCAACAAGGAATCCTAGGTGGGTTTTTTTATGCTCTTTCCTCATCTTTTTTTTTTTTTTTAGCTGGGCAGAAAAAAAGGAGGCCAGACAAAGCGAGAGAGAGAGAGGAAGTAACGCCTGAGCTTGAGAACACACATCTCTCTCTCTGTGTTGGATGATAAAAGAAACTGTGTGAGGAATCATACAAACGTGTATTTGTGTGTGTGAGTGGAAGAATGAAAGCCCCTACCTTGGATCTGTTAATTGGCTGCCTAATTACACACAGGGAAAAATACTTTCCCATCCATCATTTCCAAAAAACATGCAGGCACACTGGAGAGTTAATGAGAGATGAGAACAAGTCTGTATGTAATCAACTCCTATCATAAAAACTTTATTCAACACGTTCATTAGTATTTAATGTTTGTGTTGATATGACCTGCTGAAGCGGAGAGTGGACTGAAGTGGAGTGAAAGACTCAGTGTGCTTCAGTTGCAGCAGCAGAAGCATGATTTCAGTCCTATTATGTGAGGTGTCTGTGCTCTAGCTTTTGTCCATTCACTTTATTTCATTATTTTGTCTTCTCACAGTCTCCAAGGAGAAGCACTCCCTTCCACTGTTCTCCGAAAAACTACAAAAGCAACCCACTACTGCAGAGAGAACGCTGTCAGACAAGGCCTGAAGGAATACAGCCTACAGCTTCTGTTTCTATCAAGAAAATATGACTGGTTTTATACAAGTCTTCAAAACTGTGTATGAGTGTGTGGGTATTCAATATTCGTTGTGTTATCTACTGTGCCTTATGTTATATGCAGCTACATGTAAGCCAAGAAGAGATCACACTTCACTGATAAACAGGAAACGCAGAAACACATGACATGACCCCAACGGTCATGACCCCAACGGACGATATGAAACAGGAACAAGCAACAAACCACAAGGCGGGCTTTACATTACGCCACATTGGGCTGACTGAAACATACAGCATATAAAGACACACACATAGAGCTCAAGTTAGATCTCTTCCTGGTATGGCTGCTTGTGCTGACCTGATTGATCTCCGCTCTCTGCAGACAGCGAATAAATACTCATACTTGATTCAATTGAGTTTCCGTACTTTGTTTCCACATCTGAACTGGGAGAGACTGTGGCTGAAACAGGTCACAACAAGTGCTACCACATTATAATTTACTTCATAATTCACTTCTGCTGTTATCACTTACTTGCAGGTCAGGATTTCACTTACTAAACCTCCTGAGTTGATTACAAACATTACAAAGTGCATTCATCTAGTGTTACCATTATGTTTTATTTAAAAACTGGTGGTAAAACTATTCAGAGACAGGCTTAGTGGGTAAACATGACTTTCAATGACGAAGTTTTTAAAACCTCCAAACATTAAGTTGCCGCTACAGGTAGCCATACTACCAGGCATACACTGTACCTCCTTATGCAAACACAGCCCTGCTTTCAGGTCATAATCAACCATCTCCGCAAAAATATTCAGATGTAGCTGCACGCATGAGCCTTCAGTATTCGCTACAGTGCAAACAGGAGAGATCCACTGGTGGAGGCCATTATTTCATGGGACAAGTGTAATTTAAAGCATGTTTTTTATTAATATTGTTTGTATCTTAGTTAAGTTTTTTTTCCCACTTGTATATTTTTTACATTTACTTTGCATAAAACCAGTGTGTGGGCCCTTGGCCTTCTTTTGTGTCACTTAGATAAATCCTCTGAAACAGCATCTAGATCAGATTCCCAATATTTTTGACTCGTGACTCTTTAAAACAAAACAATGTCTAATTGGAACCCCTTCTCGCAGTTTGAATATATCAACAATTGTAATCCGTTCAAGCACAGAGATTCTTCCTTTTCAGATTGTTTTATTTGAATAGCAGAGGTAACTGTCCACTTCAAATCACACGAAAAAAAGTTTATAAAAACATTTGTAGACATGTTTATGAATTCTCTACTTTCCTCTTATTTTAATAATCTTGTGACTCCTTGTATGTATCTTGCTATCTCTGGGGGGGTCCCGACCCCTGTGTTGAGAACCACTGATCCGGATTAATGAAATTATTTTTATATTCACAACTCTAAAGGTCAGGGTCACCCATCATACTCATTCTTATTGATTTTAATGAACAATGATAGGCATAAGACCATTGTGAGGCATATAAATTAATAAATAAAATCCTCTAATCTTATATCACAGTTGGATGCCTGCTTCATATCATATACAGTGGGGTCTGAGACCGATCAAGATACTTCTATTTTTCATTTGCTTCATATGTTATACAAACGATAATATCAGCTTAACAATTTAAGTGAAAAGTTGAATCGTAGAAACACGTTCGTGAATTTCAGAATATCTCAGTATTGCTTTGATGACAGCATGCACTTCAAATGGCATGGACTCCACAAGTTTGTGCAAAGCCTGATGACCCATATTATTCCAGCATGATTTGACACAGAATGCTTGATTTTTCCCAGTCTTCCAGTTCCCCCATAAATGTTCAATGGGGTTGAGGTCAGGTGACTATGGAGGAAAGTCCATGACAGTCAGGACTCATTGGTCTTCTTTGGTCTTCAAGTAGTTCTTGCAAAGCTTTGAGGCGTGTTTGGTTCCATGCACTGCGCCCTTGGAAACCTTTCGCCTAGCCATGATTTGATGCTGAGAAAGCCCCTCTTTGCTTAGAATAACAATTTGACTCACTGACACTTTCTCTTAGTTCTGATGCCATTTTTACCACTATCACAATACCAAAGATCTGCTGGAAGATTGAGGCACAGACTTATTTATAACAAGCGAACACTGGCTGCAAGTTGACTTACTAGAATGAGCCCCTGATGACTAGATCAAATTACCAGAGTGTCATCTGAAAGCATTCTTCAATGGAAGAGATACAACTCAAGGAAATCTGACCTTTAGTATAAATGAGATAAGTTGGTCAATGCCCCAAATTTGTTGAAATTTGATTGCTGGCCTGGAAATAATGCAGAATCTTAAATATTGCTTCATTTTACAATATAACTTCTTGTGTTTTTAGATGTTTCTGAATCCTCTTTCTGAAACTTTCTGATTATTTCCAGGTTTACGTGCAACTATTGGAGATTTTCAATGTGGTCTGAGACTTTTGACCCCGCTATATATACAGTATAAAAAGGACAATGCTCAAACAATATTTTAGCAAATTGATTTAAGAGTGACAAAATTCAAATACTTCTTGATTTACCGTGTTCATTTGACCAGTGGGAGCTCTGTGCTTTAACAGAGCTGGATAACAAAAGGCTCTAAGAAGCTGTGGGATGACAAATGCCAGAGAACACACACACAAACACACAAACACACACACACACACACACACACACAGCCGGTTGCACATATGGCTATGTCAGTGTTGTCCAACAACACCGGCCTCCTGTCTGTACCGGGACATGTAAAGAAAAGGCCCCTTCGTAACTGGTCAACACCCTCGCTGACCTTTCTCATTGCTCCTCAGTTTCTGGAGGAAATTATTCTTTCAGTGTGTAAAAATAGGAGGGGAGAGGCCCAGAAGAGCTATGCTCGGCCTGCAGTACAGGAAAAAAAAGGCTGCTTGTCTACAGTGACAAGTGGAGGAGCTTCTCAAGTGCTTTGTGTACCAGCCTCATACAGCTTCATCAATGTGCATGTCAAGTGAGTTATCCCATATTCATGACTCTTCTCTATTAAACAGACAACACACAGGCTGACATGGCCCTGCTGATACCACAACAGTCCTGCTTAACTTTTTAAGGCTGGACATGAATATTTAGACTGAAGATGTTGCTAAAAAGTTGACTCGACAAAAAACTGACAGAAAAATATTTCTTTTTTCTTTTGAACACCAGTTTAATTTAAGTCATCACAGTGTTCCTTCTATTTAATACAACTGCTTCATTTTCTAAAATCTCATGTGTACTTTAATGTCGGGCAAATAAATTAAATTACAAATATTCTGTATTCTGTATTTTGTATTTCTGTATTTCATTGTATTTGTTTTCTTGATTTGCTGGCAGCCTACACTCTGTGTTGCTGTAAATGTTGGGTAGTGAAGACAACATCTAATCAATGAAACAGGCAGACACAAACTGAGGCTGGGCGCACAGCAGAATCTCAACAGAGGCTCCCTGGCAGGCAATTACTGTGTTTGGGAAAATAAATGAAATGACTAACAAAATAGGTCAAATTAAGTGTTTCCCAGACACACTAAAAGGACCTCCCTAATTGCTGGTCCCCGAAGGGACAAAAATACAAAAACAACAACATTATATTGTATTGGCCGATGACGAGAGAAAAGATGGAGCGTTGACAATAGGCTGTGGCGGCAAAGAAGAAGCTGAGGGAAGAAAAGGACACAGCATGGTTTGTGTAATTACATGTTTTGCCTCGATCGGCGGTGTGTGTACCGTCCGTCAATCAACGACAACGAGTCCGGCAGCTGGAGCAGATGGTGGAGGGAGGAATTGAGCCGGTCATTGACTTTGTTTCTGCTGAGGGAAGAGGCACACTCACATCGCGCCTCCTCTGAATCAAAGACTATATTGTACGTTGGCGTACTATTGAGTTATGCCAGGATGGCCTCGACTAGAAGAACCTTATTAGATATGGAGGAGATGAGGAGAGACAAATCAATACAAAGGCCTTCTCTTCTTTTTCAAGCTACTCCTACTAAAGAAGGTCCGCCACTCACTGACACTCTACCCTCTAAGATGTTATCCAAGATAATTCAAACATCCCCATGCTACTTTCATCATGACAAAATGGAGGGCGAAAAGCCAAATATGCTCTCTGCACGATTGATTAGTTGATATAATCTCCTCACGGAATCATTTCCTTTTAACTTCGAAGTCCACTGTTGTGACTAAATCTGCAGTTAAATAAAGTTAGGAGTGTGACTTCCTCTGCAATATTTAGTTCAGTGGAGTGAGGAATGAATGAACGTGTGGAAGATGGAACGGAGTCTCTGAAGAGTGTTCCTGATGAATCTTGTTAGAGAGGAGACTTTGAGCCACAATTACATTTCCTACATGCTCTGTTAGGGGGGACTGGGAGCTGGAAATTGCACCTCAGTGCTAAACGAAGCCTGAGGCTTTAATTAACAGCAGCACACAATAAGTGACGGACATTGCCCACAGTTCACAGCTCTCATGTTTCAATCCCTCACTCAAGGAAGTGTCTGGGAAATTTCAGCAGGTGTTGAGGTAAAACAAAACAAGACGAGAGCAGCCCACCATTGTGGTTAAATCACCAGCATTCATTGTGATTTTCAAAGGCCACAGGCTGATCCTCTGGTCCTGACTTACACCCACTTCTGACTGAGGCTTAAAGGGAAAATCCACCCTAAGTCACTTTAATACTGTTACAAAACAGAAAAGTCGAGAAATGGAAAACACTTCACCACTGGCTAAGTGCTGGACTTGTTGAAATATTTGATGTTTTTCCGTCTCGCCAATTACTGATGTGACTTTATTCCTCGTATCATTATTATTTTCCTGACATGAATACAACAGAATCTGATGAGGTAGGAGGTATAGCGGGTCATCCACTAAGCGAAAGGTTCGCATGTTGAAGTGTCCTTGGGCAAGATAATGAACCCCAAATTGCCCCGGATGTATCAGTGGTGTGTGAGTGTGTGTGTATGTATAGAAATTGCAGTATGTGTAGAACAGAGTGCTGTATGAATGTGTGTGTAAACGGGTGAATGTGGCAGTAGTGTAAAACACTCTGAGTGGTCGATAAGACCAGAAAAGCGCTATGAAAGTGCAGCCCATTACCAAAATGTTAGTCTCCAGAAAGTTGTAAATATCAAGGTTAGTTTTATTTACTCTGAATTAAACACAAATAAAGAAGTTTCTTACACAAAGGTTTAACAGTCACACAGGGAGAAATCAATTGAGGAGAATTCCCCCCGAAAAGAAGTCCCAGTAGAGCAAAATGCAATGTAGCTATTAAATATGTTTGTTGCATTTTGAGCAAAATTATTCTAACAAAATCAAAAAAAGTAAATCACAACTGAAGTATATTAGACATGTCTGTGATCCACAATTACAGAGAATGGAGTGTCCATTCTATTTACAGATTAGTTACAGGGAGAGAGAGAGAGAGTGAATTCAAAATAAAGTAAACACATCTTGCCTTTTGCTTCAAGTCGCTGTTGACATTTCCAGTATTTAATCAAGACCGCCATCTTTTCTGAATTTTAACCAAGAGCTTTGCCTGAACAGAACCAGCAAACATTATCATCATAAAACATCAGACATTAACAACAACAATAACACAGGGTAATCTGCCAATAAAGTTGAGCTCAGAAAGCTGGCTCAATTTTTTTTGCCACAAGGGCATCCCATAATATTATAAAACAACTTTATTATGAGACCACAGTTAAGTTGTTCCACTCCAAGTACCTTTTCCCCTCCTCTTTGAACACCTTGGAAGAAGGTGAGGTCTTTTCCAAAAAATCTCTACTCTGCTGAACACACTGTGTTGGCCAATCAAATAAGTTTAAGTACAAATTCCTCATAAATGACTTGGTATGACTGTTGCTGCGATAACTTTCCAGAGCTGTAAAATCCTTCCTTACTGTTAAAAGCACTGTACAGTGTATTATCTGAAAATCCTTTAAACTACTGAACCTATATTCAAACTGGCCTTCCTGAATCATATTCTTCTCACAACTACACCAATGCAGTCACCTGCATTCTATCTTTAAAAAACAGGTCTGTTTATGGTCTAAATGCCCGCTAACAGTGAAAGACATCTAAAAATGTTTGTCCCTTGATTTATCCAGTATCCTCAAAGTGACATGGCCAAAGTCTGGCGTATATTCTGAAGCAGAACAGGTAGTACACATATACTCCAGAGTGGATGCAACAGATTGGAGGCAGTGCCCTACATAAAATGGTGGCCTAAGAAGGTTGGGGGGTATAAGTGTGAGTGAGGGGAGCAGTGGAAACTAAATCTGCCGCAGTGGCCTGTAATTGCTCGCTGGGTGGCTACAAGGTTAACACTTGTCTAGACAGAGCCATTCAGAGACATACTTTGCTTTGGCAAAAGCTCAAGGCTGCAAAACCCGCCTCTCTATTCCTTGTACTGCAAACAATAAATTGGGCTTTCCCTTTAGTATTAGAAAAAGAGTTGAATGAACCCTGGAAAGGTGGTGTGTGATACACGCCTTTCATTTCAATTAAATTAAACGGCCTCAGTGTAAATCAATGACACATTTTGACACATTTGTTGGTCCACATGCTATGTAACCACTGGCTTGATTCACAACCAGGATGCCTGCTCTGATTTTCCTTTTTTGCGGTGTGGAAACTCACTTAGGACCCATCTGACTGTATTACTGACTCCTCATAATACAGTCAAATGATTTTAAATGTATTGTGTAAACACACAGTAAGATTAAATGCCAGACATTGATCATGTCATCATGTGATCTTCCATCACCCACATCAGTCTGTATAATCTGGACACTCTTGTCAGGGCTGACCTCAGCCTGGTGGCACCCTTCACACTGTAGGGGAAAGGATGGGGTGGGGACCTGCACAATGAGACAAACGCACGCTGAAACACACAGTGTTGTCACTTCTTACTCAAAGTATAGCAGGTAAGAATGAGTGCATTGTTTCTGTAACTGAGGCCATAATGAAATGACATGATGATTTTACAGTATGTTGCTTCAGTTATTTTAATACATACATAATGGTAAATCAGTTAGACATAGAACAGAGTCACAGATTGCTCAAAAAGTATTCAAGATCAACTTCTCAATCAACTGGAAAATATGTTCACTTTGGAGATCGTCATATTCTGCCCAAAGCACTGCCACAATTAATCATAAACGGTCAAAGCAAATCCCTCATGAACACTAATGTACATATTGTTCCTGTGGAGATTAGAGGCAGTGTTAAAAACAAGACACAGTCTGAGGGCCGATGGCAAACAGGACAATTGCCCAAATTAAACGAAGTGATCAGACATGGAGGTGGGGGCCATAGGCTATAGACGTGTACATGGCTGATGAAATCACACACTTGATATCTAAAAACCACAACGAACAATGTATTCAACTCCAAAATTCACAGTTGATGATGAAGGAAGGTGGTGTAGGTGAGATGGCGGGAGAATTAGAGCGTGTGCGGCAGTGTCTCCAGCTCTGTGCACGTGGTGCCCCCGACACCAAAGTCATGTTTTCAGTAAAGAGCTTTCGTACAAAAAATAGCTGAAAACTAATTAAAATTGTAGGTGGCAAAAATATTCACAGTATAAGAAGACTTTGTTAGAAATGTACCACTTCTCAATTCTCAAGTTCTATAAAGAAACTGGTTGTATTTGGATGATTATTTCATCAGTTAATGTGGTTGAGATGAAAAGAAATCAGGGTTAAGAGGTTAATATTGGGGAAAGGCGAGACAGACTTCCCAGAATCTGCCACCTGATGCATCCTGGCATCATCCTTGGCATTTCAGCCGCACTGTGGAAGCTTCAGTGTGAGCATCATGCAGCCCCACTCTCTCCTCTGAGCCTCGAGCGTTTGGGAATGTGGAATTGAGCCAGAGGCAGGTGCTCAGTAGTTTCATAATAGTTTAATAATGAATCACAGGTGTAAATGGTTCAGATTTGGGTTGGTCTGTATCTTTTGAAACAGTGAGGTGCTTGTGGAATAATGAGTGTCTTACAAGCACAAACACAATATAACATAGCTGGCCTTAATGTTTATCACATTGTGGATATAATGTAAGATAATTCATTTAAATCGATGTGAAATTAAACCCATGAAAGGGTCATCATAAAATCTGGTTTCAATTCACCACTTCACCATCTGTGTCGCCAATTTCTCCAGTCTCCAAACTGTTCTCCCGTCAAGACTGTTTCCAGAAATCGTAACTTCTCCATCAGAAGCGGCATACACACGTTTCAAGCACTGCTTTGTGCGGTGTGTTTTTATGTTTGAAAAAAGAAAAAGGATTTTTAGAGGTGTTGCTTGTGCCACTATTAAAGCAGTGAAATTGTAGCAAGGAGCAGAGGTACAAACTGTATGTTTACAGGTACACGTCTCAGAGAATTAGCTCAGAAATAAGTGCCGTTTAGCCTCAGTGTGAGCTCTGTTTTGAAGAGCTGGTTCTATTTAATTCAACATCTGTCACATAAATCACCACCTTTTCAACAAAGGCCAAATTCTTTGAGAGAATCCATAATACAATTCTAACTGATGTTTTAAGGTCTGTGAAAAAGGAAGCAACGGTTTTATTGTTCAGTGTGATTAAAATATGAGGCAGTTCTGTGATCTGCTTGAAGAATGCTACGATGAAATAAACACTTAAAACTAAAAACTACTGAGAGACTACAGTGAAATGGTGAACTCGTCAGGATTAATGATTATGCAACAATGATGATTTCTAGTCTCTCACCAGAAAGCCCTGGTAGATGCATTACAGCCCACAGAAAGTTTAAAGTGAAAGAAAACTTACTGGCATTGTGTTTTTTACTCCAGTGCATCCCGCCGTCGCAGAAGGATCCTCTGCAGCTCCTCATCGGGGTTTGTTGACGGAGATACTGCCTTTGGTTGGGGGGAGGTTCTATTGAAATTTTCCTGGACAGTTTCAACAAAAACACACAGATACAGAGGGCCTATATCAGTAAAACTAGAGCTGCTAATGAACCATTACAGCTCAAAATGAGAAGATCTTGAAGAAACTCCAGGAGTTTTAACTTTGTTTTTTAAGGTTGTGTTAACTGCTAATTGTCTTAACTTAACTGGGGTGGATACATGATTAACAGTACGACATTAACAGAATCTGTGCTCGTTTAATCCAACTAATCTTCATCTTGTAAATCTGGTATGCCGGAGTAGAACTTTCTCTTAAAAAATATTTTTAAAAAGGTTAAAAAAAAATATCTGACTACTTTTCCAACCTTTGTTGAATTTGATTTGATTTTAACATTAAATTCTGGTGTGAGCAGATCCATGTAAAGTGTAGAAAACAAAGTCTCTCCTCCTGCATAAATACAGTGAACTTTCGACTAGTAAAATATGGCTTGTGAGGATATTTGATTGTTGATCATTACCATGATTCCTTTAAGTTCCTGAATGGCAGAGTTAGAGGGCAGCCTCTGCATCTGACGAAAGGAAAATGAGAGAAAAAAGATGGGTTTGGTAAATAAACAGCAGTCTGACCCATTATACTTATTTTTCCTCAATCAGCACTTAGAGGCTAAACTGCACCTCTTACCATAGAGACGAGACACTGTAGGCAAGCACTAGGACATATGCTTTCTACAAGTAGGAAATGTGTCAACACACAATCATTCTGAGTCACGTCAATTTTCCCATCCTCATTATTTATAATTACCTCGCAGAGCAGGTCCTAATGCTATCTAATTTGGCAGAGTTGTTGTGGTGGAGGAACACGCAGACTAAAAGATGTCTTGGCCATTTGTCATGTTTTATTAAAACAAGGAGCTCTTAGATAATCCCACACACTGATGGATTTAAGAGCACCGAACAATTTTATGCTCAACAATGTACAAAAACTAATTCAAGCCCCAGAACACTGGACGTCTGCATGTCACAATCACACTCACGCACTTTAACGACTCTCCAGTTTCATGTTTTCACGTCTTCTCTCTGTCTTAAGTGTTTGGTATTCTATGAGATGTCCCTGCAGTTTGTATTGGACTTTTCTACTAACTCTATGTAGGTGGGTGGTGCTCTTTTCTCTGTCTGTCTGTCTGATTTAAAAAATCTTCTTGTGTTTTGTCCAAAGAAATAGTGAATGTATAACACTTCACTTCCGGTGTTCCAGGAGATTTTTTCCCACATCAGACACAGAGGGTTTACAACTGTCAACAAACAGGCCTGCAGTTTCACCGTGGTGTGTACTAGTGGAAAGACCAGCGGCAGAATGCGCAAAATCGGAGTTTTCCCTCCCAACTATCTCAGCTAATGATATTTAATATTTACCTCCAGCTGCTGGCAGAAATCTCACGCCATCATTTAATTGGGTGGCTTATTTAACCACTAACAAGCCATAATGGGATATTTGTTATTGATTATGCCAAGTATATTTCATGAATGCAGCAAAACATATGTTACATTATTTAGCAGGACTACATGAAAAATGAAAACATTTTGTGTTGAACAAGTGCTGAACAACAAAAAATCAGAGTGCTATGTCCATACTTCATTATTTCAGGCCCTGCAATTTATCTATAATATCCCTATAGTAACTTAGAACACATCTCATCTTTTCTATTGTCTATACAATGAGCTTAACATACTTCACACACTTATATGTAGCCTAATTTCTAACGTCACAATACTATCATAAAATGTTTCTATTCGGTTTATCTGTCATCTACCTGTTGATTTTATTCACATTTACACAGTACTTTTGTGTTATTTTTCTTTTATATCCGCCAGAATATTATAGGGGCTTTGTCTATGTGCATCCTAACCAGAGGCTCTCAAGATAAAATGGAGAGCAGAACTGTCACATTTTATTAGAAAGTCAAGCTACTATTCAAACGTGGTTGAAAAAATATATTCTATCTGTATTGATCTGTTTGAACTGAAAATTGACACAGTCACAGCTAAACAGGCTGTGCCTTGTACTCCAGTAGGGGATGTTCCTAAAATACCCCATCACTGTGATTAATTCCAAGTCCTGTTGGCATTAGTAGACAAGACTATGTGTTCTGTTTGTAGACACAAAATCAAGAAAGTTAGCTGTGTGAGCTGTGGATGGATATCATGACAACAAATCGTATGAGGAGTAATATGAGGAAGAATTTTAGATTTGACCCTATGGATGGAAAGTTGCTGTTTGCTAACTTTGCTAAAATGCATTAGCCTTACAGCATCGTTAGTTTGTCACTCAAGTGAGCCCCACAAATAATAGGAGCAACATTAAATCTACAACATAGTTTAAGACCATACAACGTAGCTCACATCCAAATTAATTCAAAGAAATGACATATCAGTTCAAATTTGTTCAAACTTGATTTTTTGAAAATGTGACAGCCATAGTGGAGAATAGATGGAATATTCATTACTCAATATTCATATTCAACACACCCAGATCAGGATCTCCGGATCCAGCCGGCAGTTTGTGCCAGCGCAAATGGGAGAACACACCGCTTTACTTTAAAAGTCAAAAAAACAGCAGCATACAGAAGACATACCTGTCTCCTGATTCTATTGGGTGACTGTCTGACTGGTCGAAGCTGAATACCTTTCTTGATCCTTTCCATCATTTCCTCCACTGCCTGCTGCCTTACGTCCACGTCTAGGCATGACAGACACAGACAGCAAGTGAGACAAAGATTTCATCCCTAAGCTTGAAGCTTTACCGGCCTTTTTCAGCAGACATATTTAGTGGCTTCCCTGACACTAAATGGGAGTCTGCCTCAGTGGGAAATAGTGCCAAGAACAAATGAGTTTAAATGATTTTGAGAGGTACGAGGCACTGTGTAATTCATAGGCATCATTAGGACTGCAATTGAAATAAAGCTCATTTGGATGTAAAAGCTTAAAAATGATATGAGCCCCCAGGACATTAAGTTTTTGTTGGAGAAACTCCAGGGTTTTCCTCTTCATTATGCCATAAATACTGACTGAACTGTATCATTGTCAATTGTGTTTTAGGACAGATCTGGCTGAAGTCATGGAACAATAATTACGGCTGTCGCTAATTTTGTAGAATCCAAAGTACACCTGTAGAGTTCAGAGCCTTTGTAAGTTTGTGAGGTTACCAAAATTCTTCTGGATTGAATTTTAACTGTGTAAAAACACAAACACTATTCATCAATTTCTCATCTAAAAGTTCTGTGAGGAAGAGAGAGTTTCTCAAGTTCACAAAAGATGGGAACAAAAAGTCCAATTCTGCAATCATGCAGCCTATCGGCAAAGAAATGTGAATATTTAATTTTCTAACATAGAGCATTCAATGGCATACACAATGGAACTATTGTTGTAAAGATGTCTTTAAAATGTCCCACAAAAACTATTTTGTGTTAAAGTAATAGTAAAATATTTTCCTCCAAAGTGCTCGGAAAGAGACTATTATTCCCGTGTCAGAGTAGAAGATACTCTGTGCGTAGTGCCCAATTCAGGCCTCACATATTCAAAAACTGTTTAACAAAATGAGGACACAGTATAGCCTGTTCAGTAACATGGATGTCCTACCTGCTCCAACAAGTCAAGGCTTCGCTTTTGTTTGCACAAATTGAAGAATTTAACATGTTGACCTAATAGGCCTTTGATAGAGATTTGGGTTTGAATTTCGCATGCACCACTTGCTACAACAGTTGTCCTTCTACACATAAGTGACTTCGATTTGCAAAGGAAAAGGCGAAAAGAATAAATTCTAAAAGGAAAAAACAGGAATCAAGACCAGTTCTCCTACACTGAAATGCTTGAGCCGTAGCAGCTCTGAGGAGAATAAAATACGAAATGAACATAAAGTACATTGCATAGACAAAAAAAAGATATGCTCAATGTTTGAATTTTGAGAGATTGTGAATTACAGAATGTGGACGTTAATACATCATTTCATTCACTGTCATCATTTGAAATAAAAAAAAACATTTATGGAGCACCACAAAATTGAATATTTGTGTACTAAAGAGAGTAATTTCATTTCGCACAATAATGTGCACCAAAAACCCTCCTTCATAAAATTCAAAAATATAAAAAATATCTCACACTGTGGGGGCCTGTGTTTTCCACATCTAGAGGACACTTTATCAGACATTTGGGCATAATGGAACCCCAGTCGAGCAAACATAAAACCCAAAAGGTTTTCCTTCCTTTTTCATTTAAAGTTTTTGGCGCCTGGATTATTTTTCTTCTTTCTCTTTAGGCTTCATGTATTTTTCCATTTCTTGCTTAATATCACTGTTGTGTTCAAAATTTGTGTATTTGCTGAACATGTTGACGGACATCGATCGTCGTATTTTTGGTTTTTCAGTAGCTGTTCTGTGATGTCTTGTAGAAATAGCTAACTACAATAAAACTCCTGAGCTGCTCGTGATGAAGCCTTAACTGTGTGTTTTGCAAAATTGCTTTACCACGGTTTTAACAGGTTTAATCATACTACATGTTGGATGGTGCAGTAGCATATATAATTCCTAAATTATGGATGTTTGATGTGTACCTGGTGCCTTTGCAGAGTCCTGGACCAATAGTGGGATGTCAGTACTGATGTCCTTTCTCTTTCGGATCAATGACAACAAGGAACTACAGGGGAAGACACAAATGGAGACCAACTTGTTGTTATTTAGGTTGCTGCTTTCACAGAAACCTACTGAAATTGATTTGGCCACCTTAATCAACCAACGTTCTTTTAAGGATTTAAAGAACACATTAGGGTTTTAATCATAATCATACATTAGATTTTTGTTTTTGCATGCACACCTGAATGTCACCATTTCAAACTTTTTTCTCACTTTGATATCATAACCAGAAAAAAAAGATACTGACCCCAGACAGCTCTCTCTCTCTCTGATTGCCTTCAGTCCCAATTCAGTATGATGAATTAACTGAACATATATGTTAAGGGCCAACTAAAGGCCAACATTGCCAGAAAGGTTTCCTACAGGCTGTGTCAGGATAGAAAGTTGTCTAGTGGCATCAGATTGCTGTTTTTGGTGATTATCAAAAAAAAATTCAGATATTTAAAAAAAAGAAAATCAGTTCTACAGATTTTCATCTAGATGCTTTTTTATTTTACAGCCTCCACACTAGAAACACCTCTTTCACCATCAATTGTTGGCATTTCATTGTATGAAAGGTACATCAAAAAATGCATCAAGCTAAAAAGGATTTCCCTTGCTGATAATGTACAGAACATAATGTGTGATCAAACCTGAGTGGGTTGGAGGCCAGAGCTGGGGCTGGAGGAGGAGGAGGTGGTGGGGGAGATGGAGGTGATGGAACTGGGGGTGGGTTGGTAGCTGCCTGCAGCTTCTTCTGGAGCTCCTCAACTGGCCAGTCAATCACATCCAGTTATAGTACGCACACAGCAACAGCACCATGAACAGAAAACTATTTTAGTCAAGACTCTAATGAACAGCTAATGGTCTTCCAGGCTGATAAAAAACATGAAGAGAATCTCATGGTCATACTTTAAATCAAAGGGGCCTGTTGGAATTGTTGTAGTCTACACACACAGAGCTGCCTCTATAGTGTACAGTGTAATGCCCCACAGTTCATCCTGTCCTTACAGTTCCAAATATATCCTCACCTGTAAACCGCAGATCCTTGACTTCCACTTCAGCCTTGGAGTATTTGTCACCATACTCACTCTTCTCCTCCTCCACAAGCTCCAGTTTGCGCCTCAGCGCTGTCAGCTCCCTCTGAGCCTCACAGCTCCTCAGCCTGTCCTCCATCTGCCTTATCTGAGGACGGACGTATCGCAAGACACAGTTTTTGTTACAGCATACTTTAGGTGCCTGTTCTTGCTGCAAAAAAATATATTTCCCATTCAAATTACTTGGAAAGCGGTCTCAGACATTTGGACCCCATGGTACATATTCCTTAAAAAGAATATTCCCTTCTTATTCGTTCAAAAAAATAAAAATGATCACATACAACAATAAAGTAAATGTTTCTATTTTACTTTCCTGCTTAAAAACAAACAAACAAACAAACAAAAAAAAAACAGGTCTGCAGCAGTGTGGCCACTGCAGCTCCTGAGATAATGATTTCTGATAGCATTAGGTAGCTAGCAGTTAACATTCAGTCATCCAATCCCCAACCCCAGTTCCTTAACCAGTGTTTTAATTGTTCCTCAAATGATGTGTATGGCAACCTCTATCCTGGTCGAAGGAGAGATTACTGATTGCACTCAGGTCCACATTTTTTCCAGTTCAGTGCCAGAGGAGGTGGGAGCCAACTGGCCAGTCAATCACATCCAGCAGAGGCTACACTTCTGCTTTTAATTATTAATATAGCAGGTCATGGCCCCAAGGTTTTGCTGACGTGGCCTGTGATAATTCACCAAAATAATCCTAAATAATTCTTTTTTAATGCAATTTTGATGCATATGAACTAGAGGCATTACAGGTGTAAAACACAGAGATGGGCTACATAGGCAATACTTTTCTTCTATTCTAACTATTTTTGTGTTTCTAATAAGTTAAGTATGAATGAATAACTGTACAAATTCTTTTGGTTGACTGTCACAATAATCTGATTTTAAGGTCCTGTTATGTTACACACTGGATCCCGTGTCACCTGAGTCAGTCTTTAGACAATATATTTTCAGATAACCACAGTACAGCCTTAATTATACTCCAGTATGGACGCAGACCTGCACGTGGACAGTGGACGCGCTTCTATCCGTAATACACATGGGGGTCTGTGAAAGCAGACACGTTCAAAAGATGTGTACTGGAAAACACGATGGCCACCCCCTGACAGCAAGAAAGAGAGTTAATGATAAACATAGGACAACAGTACATGAAGTGAGCATCCGGTTTACTTTTCTAGCGCATGCGAAATTGGTGGACTTGTATTGCAGACTGTCTGCACGGTCAATCACAAACCTGGGCTGGTAAAAAAATATCATGTCCGGTGGACCCTTATGGACCCCCGTGGACTCTCATAATCAAACCATGAATTGACTTTTTTCACACAAAAATTCAGAGCAGTTTCTTTTAGCAGACGTGTTTTCTCCTTTACACTGACTCAAAGTAAATCAACAGTTATAAGGACATTTTGTGGTCAAAATACAGCAGTGTAAGAATACAAAAAATGTCCAGTAGCATAAAATCTCTACACGGTACAGATGTGTAGCAGAGCTGAGATGCTGTGGCTTCTCAATGTGGCAGATCTCAGTACTTCTGATAACTCGTTAGTAAGGCTCAGGATAGTTTCCTTGGACTGAGGGAAATGACTGCCGACGTCCTCACTGCTGTTTACACCATTCAGCCACAACTTTAAAACTGGTAACTAGTTTTAATGTTGTGGCTGATCAGAGTATTTACAACAGGCTCTCTGAGACATTGTCAGCAAACAACAAATTTGAGCCATGTTTTGCTCTTTTTTTGCCATTTGATACTACTGATCAGCAGGTGTCACTGATTGTTACCACAGAAATGGAGCTCTTAGTTCAGACTTAGTCTGGGGGTAGGGCAGCTAAAAGCCGCCCTGGACTCCTTTGTTAGATATACTTTGCTAAAAAACATGAAAAAGTCAACCAAGTAAATGGTGTGTCTGACCACTTGACAAGAATAGGACCAAGGATGAGGAATACACTACATACATACAACGCATAAAACGAGTGTCCAGTTTACTTTTCTGATGCATGTGCAGGTGGTGTGCTTGTCTCAAATTTTAGGCTGCAAGCAGAAGTCCACAACTGTGCAGACTCTCTCAGACTTGGTAAAATGACACAATTAATATCCTGTTGACCCAAGCGGCCACACGGATGCAGAAACCATGAATTGGCCTTAAGAGCGATAATTAGAATTACCTAACACTTCAGACCAGTCTAAAACTCTATCTTTGTAAAACCAGTCCCTGGTGCTAATTAAGCAGTAACTAGTGACTCAGTGAGTGACTTGACTATTTGGCCTAAAGTGCCACAAGCAGACAACTAAACATGACATTGATTTAAATTTTTCTTAAGAAAATTGCTTGGCTCTTAATCTACCTCAAATTTGGCTATGTTTTTTTCTATTAAGAGAACTGAGTATGTAATTCAAACCAACAAGAAGAAATGTCCCCTAATTACAAGCATTTAGTTATTTATGAAAAGGCAAATGGGGACATCTCATAGTGAGGCTTAACATCTACATTCTCGAAGAGCTTGCATTTTGTACGGCTGCTTGTATTCATTATTTCTTCACTTGCTCTTCACTGTACATCATACGCAACCAAGATTTAAAGAAGCCCAACTCTATGTGTGATGTTACATTCATAATTTAGTCTGGTTTGTGCATGAGTTGTGTAAAGAGACCTGGTTCTGGTGCTCCAGCCTTTTTGTCTCCAGATCCTGGGTCAGTCTGCTGACCTGGCTGAGGGCTTCCTGTAGAGCTTGGCTGGGCGAGGAGTTTTGCATCAGGATCTGACTTTGTCTCTTCAGCTTCTTTTGCTCGACCACCATCTGAAGAAAAGAAGGAAAGAAAATGGATATTCCAACACATGGAACAGAGTCAGGACACAGTGTTGCAAGGGACAAATCAGCGTAACGAAAATTCTCATTTAGAGAATAAGCGAGGAACATGTTGGGCTACTGCAAAAAAACTCACTGCTCTGCCAAAGTTCTCTGCCTCTGTCCTCAGATCTTGCTCCAGGTTCAGTGTGTCCTGTAAGGCCTTGTATTCCTCCACAGCAAACCGAGACACTGGACAAAGATTTCCACATTGGGTCATTTGCTAGTGATAATAATATGATAATATGATAAGTAGCCTCTTTTTCATGTTAGATTATTAGTGATAGTGTAAAAATCAAGACCACATTAACCCTTTTCCCCCCTCGCTAACCTCTGTTATATTTCCCCAGGAGCTTCTTTTGCCGCACTGTTTCAGCAATTAAAACAGTGTTATCATGTTTCTCTTTCAGCAGCTGTAGATGTAAGGAGGGACAGATTAGAGAAACAATAGAGACAAAAAAAAGTTTCTTTTATGAGTTCTATTTTACAGTGATCGCAATCACTGTCAAAATGAAGAAGACACAGAAGGTTTTTACATATAATATTTATAGTCACTCTTTTCACTCTAAGTACAACTAATGAAAAACTAAAGATTTTTCTCATATCAGACTCCTGAGACAACAAGACCAAAACAACAGTGATTTTGTGTGTCATGGAAAACAGACATTACTGGAAACTTACTGTGCATTGAGAAAGAATTCAGACCCCTTCACTTTTTTAACATTTTTTTATGTTGCAGCCTGATGCTAAAATTGTTTAAATTTATTTTCCCTTATCAATCTACACACTATGCCCCATAATGACAAGCGAAAAAAAGAATTTTAGAATGTTTGCAAATTTAGTAAGAAGGAAAAACGGAACTATCACATTGACATAAGTATTCAGACCCTTTACTATGACAAATGAAATTTAGCTAAGGTGCCTTCCTTTTCTCTACTACAAAAAGGCTACAAAAGTGGAAGATGTTTGGAACAACCAAGACTCTTCCTAGAGATGGCCGCCCAGCTAAATTGAGTAATCAGGGGAGAGGGGCCTTGGTAAGAGAGGTGACCAAGAACCCGATGGTCACTCTTGCTGAGCTCCAGAGATCCTGTGTGGAGATGAGAAACTTCCAGAAGGACAACCATCACTGCAGCACTCCACTGATCTGGGCTTTATGGCAGAGTGGCCAGACGGAAGCCTCTCCTCAGTGAAAGACACATGAAAAATGCTTGGAGTTTGAAAAAAAAAGCAAGATTCTCTGGTCTGATGAAACCAAGATTGAACTGTTCGGCCATAATTCTAAGCGTAATGTCTGGAGGAAACCAGACATGACGCTTAAAAAATTGGTAGCCTCGCTGTTGACATAGATTCATTATGAGCAAAAAAGTACTGTATATGGAGTGTTACCCACAAGGCAACAAAAATCAAAAAATGCTTAAACTTACTTCTTCCCTGGTTTCCCTCAGTTGGTCTTTTACTGCCTCAAGATGAGTTACTGCTTGATTTTTCTCTTTTATTGTTAACTCCAACTTATTTTGTAGCACTGAAACAAAGAAAATCAAAGCATGGTAAATGGACTGCACTTATATAGCTCTTTTGTGGTCTTATTGACCACTCAAAGCGCTTTACACTTCTGCCACATTCCCCAATTTACACACACATTCATACAGCGCTCTTTTCTACACATACTGTGCTTTCTACACACTCCACACACACACACACACACACACACACACACACACACACACACACACACACACACACACACACACACACACACACACACATACACAAACGGATGATACATTGGGGGCAATTTGGGGTTTAGTATCTTGCCCAAGGACACTTTGACATGCAGACTGGAGGAATCTTCCGGTTAGTCGACGACACACTCTAACTCCTGAGCCACAGCTGCACCCAAGCAGCATTAAACAGTATTCTTATACACTATACCACAGGATACTGGCATTGTAAATGTGAAGTCCTGCAGATCTACAGGGTGATCTTCTAAGCATGAAGGACAACTAGCTGCCAGAGGTCATCAGTGGTTGTTTTCTGAGTTGCTCAGGGAAAACATTACAGTTCCCTTGGTAGAGGACTACATTTTCAGGTGTCTCCTGAATTTTGCCACCTGGAGTTGGATGACATTGCTCTCACCTGACCAAATATACTATTATAGGGTAACTAAGTAAGAAAACATGATTTCTGTTTAAAAAGAGAAACTGGGAGTGGCAGAATGCTGAGTATGAAATGACTCTATTGTTGTACTGATGGAATCAGTACTTTGGAAATGGACATTATCCTAAATTGACCATGTGAGCTGTTGTAGTAGGTAATTTTACCCCACTCACTGTTTTGACCTTTCTTGGGGCTCACCTGTGATGTGCTCAGCTCAGAATCTAAAGCTGATGTTCCTGGATCATATTTAGTTTAAACCTGTATATGGTAAAATTAAAAACACGTAGAGCGAAAGTATACTGTGTGTTTCTTGACAGGAAGTGCTTTCACTGCCTGTCCATTAACATGCAATTATGAATTTTCAATATAATAAGCACACAATCTTGGTGCTAGTCAACTTTTTTCTGTATTTAATAATTTTCTGCATCAGAGATAATCATCTTCAAATAAGATGATTATCTCTCCCTTCTAAAGCCAACAGCCTTGAACAACATAAGGGGAAAAGCATCACGACGTATGAATCCATTATCACCCAAGGTATAATTGCTGGTTGACTAAAGGAACTGACCATGACATTTCCCAAAGACAGCTGTATTGTACTTTTTATTGTATTGTACAGTTTAAGACTCACTGAACATCTGCAGTTATTAGTCACTTACTTCATGTATATGCAATGCATAGTTTAGCTGTTTACAAGAGTAATCTACATTTTTTTGGGCCACAATATTATAAATATTCTATTATCTATTTCTACTTTGGTACATTTAGCATTTACACAGTAATCTTTGATTAAATAATTATCAAATGAGGCTACAGTAATAAAGACGATGTGGACTGTTAAAAGAGTGCTCCAGCTATTTAGTATTGCGCTTTCATAAGGGTAGGGGACTTGTAAGTGACAGATTAAAAAGTTCCCCTGAACATCCCACGTACTGTCAGTATTTATTTATTAACGACATTTCTGTACCTAGATCAACTGTCACAGAACTTGCAATTAATGTTTTGTAAAATCCTTCCCTGACTGTAAAAAAGGATTGTAGTTGCCTAATCAAAGCCTAGCTGTAACATAGTTCATTTGCCATGCGCAGATACTGCATTTTAGAACAAAATTATCTTCCTCAGTATAGATCACACTCCAAAAATCTCTGTATCCTACACTCTTCATAATGCATCAAGTTTTCATTAGACCTTACAGGAATGGTAAATGCTCAAATCTTTCTCCATGCAGCCATTTTTAACTCAGGGTTTCTGTTATAAATTTGTAGTTTCTACAAATTTATAACAAATTTGGTTCAAATCAGTATCTTTATTCATCCTAGGCAATTAATCAGTATCCATAGCATTATACAGCTCTCCTCATAACCAGTAAATGCATTTTGAAATGTAAAATCTCTTGCCTCTTTGGTGAATCAATGGTTACAGGTTGGGATAATATATAGAAATAGTGCTGTCAAATTGTCAAACCTTCCAAAACTTTTACCAGTAAGGTAGTTACTTGAATACGCAAGATAAATGCTACAAATATTTTTGCTGGGTTTATGTGGCTAAAACTATGAGTACGAAATATGGTAACTTGCTGGTAAAAAACAATCGGAGGAATTGGAGACATCTTGTACCTGAGATGGTGGTCTGGCACTGGGGGGAGAGGCAGACCTTGCTGGCTGCATTTAGGTCTTCACCATCCTCCTCCACTTCATCCTCAAGGTTGAGCTCTTCGATGGTCTTTGGGCTGAGGTGGGACAGCAACATCATGCTCTTTCTCTTCAGAGAGTGGTTCTGACGGTTCAACTACAGTAAGGAGGGACAGAGAGACACATAAAAGGACATGCACATCTATGTGTCATGCAGAGTATAGTCAAGAATATCATGAAGAGATCAGTGGCACTCTAAAACTATTTAAAGTTGCTACATATGATATTTTATATTTCTCAGAATTAAATCACTTTTTCAATAAGTACTGTTACATACTATTCACATTACCTGCAAAATAAAATAGTTAATCTTTTGTGCAATAAAGTACCATACAGCAGTCCAGCAGATTTTCAACCTCAGTCTCACTGTACATTATGGCCTATGGATTGTCAGGGCCAATTTTTTGTTTTAATTCTTAATTGTACAAAAATCATTACATAAAAGTGATCAAAAGCTGCATGAAGCACTAACTTTTAATTATATCTAAATAGTTGTAATTATAACTCCTAACGCCGAAATTAAGTTCTATATCATGCCACTGGCAGCATAATCAGCAGCCATTTTGAGCTTACAATTATAATTACAATTATGTACTTAGTATTGTAACTCAGCACTGCCACTTTCTAATACATGCAGGTACACAGGGTTGTGTTAGTTCAACATGTGTTGTTCCCTGCTCAATCAAGCCATGAAAGGAGGCAAAAATGTGAACTGTGTTGCTTTGCAGGTACAGTCTGTGGTCTAAGTCGGCTGCCTCTGTCCTCCTGACCCCAAGGTTTAGAACCATTGGTTTAGAGCACTGGCATCTTTTTTTTTCATTGCAGCTAAAGCACTGACTTTTAGGTTCTTAGAACCTAAGAAATATTGTAGCCTCCCATCCATTTTCCAGCAAAACCTGTATTGAGAATATGTCTTGGTGAATACAGAAAGGCGTAAGAATTCACATACAGTATTTAAAAATTTTATGTAAATTCACATCGAAGTCAACATTTGTTTTAAATACTAGTATATAGTAATGGTTATACAAATAGTAATATAGATTATTTACTGTATAAATTAAATATAGTTTTTCAGTAACTGTATTTTATCTCGAATCTTGAAATTACATGGAGGCAATATGCAAAAAAAGATGGTTGGACTAATTTACACAATTAATCACTTGGGTTGGGTAATAACAACTTACTTCTGTATTACCTCTATGTAAAATCTTTTGGGCATGATTACGTTGCAAAGATGGTACAAAAAGCAGTAACACTAAACTTATCAAAAATTAGACTTTTTTTCTTTGACTGGAGAGTTATTTCATAGATAATTTGCTCAACAGTAGATCCAGCCATTCAACAACACAGCCATGACAATAAAACTAAAGTTTAATGTAAATGGAGAGATTAGATGGTGCTGCTACAGATGCAACATCTGAATGCACAACTTACGGCATATTCAGCGCATATTTCTTAAAAGATTACCTGAATCCAACAAAAACTGACAGAGCCTGCATCAAACAGTGCCTTCATTATTCAAATCTGCACATTAAGCTAGCGGAATAAATATAAAGAAAGAAGGTAGCAGAGAGACAGACAGGGTAGATGAGATGTTGTTCTGATTTCCTCTTTTCTTTGGCCCTGCAATCAGCCATAATGGCAGGACGCATGCAAAAGCAATGATAAGGTGTGAAAAAACAGACATCATTAGAGGAGCACAAGCAGATGAAGGAAGCAGAAAATGTCTCCTTTTAGATGTAATCACAGTATTTTGATGTGACATGTATTGCATCTTGCATTTCTGTACATCATGTTTTTCTGTGTGATTATAACTTCTAACACGTATTCTTATGTGGTGTTTTTCCTTGAAACTCTTTACAAATTGATCAGTTCTACTTCAAGCATACATACTAAACTGCCACAATGGCCATTCCATTTCTAAAACTTCAATCATCAGGATTGCCATATGTATCAATTAAGGACACCATCGCTAAGGAAAATATGAATGAAGCCTATGGGAAGGAGATGGATGTCAATTATGCATGTTTCTTGGTGTCATCTTAAGGAAGAAAAGTGCCCGGAGAGGAAAAAAAGGAAAGAAATAGAAAAGCAAGCCATAAAAGACATTTATTAATGGCATCCTGGCGGGAGCGGATTGCAGCAATTCCATCTTTTGATGATGCCCTCCAGGCTACATCTTATTACTGGAATGCAATCAACAATACATCAAACGGAATCACATTATTTTGATAATAACCTACAGTCGGCAAGAAATGTATATATAAAATTATATACTCAGATAAGGCTGACATAGCATTGGGCTAGCACTTTCTGGAGGTCACCATTACAAAGTCACGGCCCCTTCATTTTACCTTTGATCACATGTCAACACAAAAACATTAAGCACCAAAAACACATTCTGATTTGACTGGTTGTAAATTGCTAACACCCTCTGGTCGCTTTTTTAATTCAAAATTGCGGGCTTAAGGAATTGCTCTGAACTTTAGCCTCTTTCAGACTGGGAATATGTGGTAGGCCAAATTACCATCATTGGTTGCAAGGAAATTAATACTTCAGGTTGTCTGTCCTTCTTTGAGAACATCTCCTCATGTATTTTGGGTTTGATTTATATGTAAATAAGTATTGCTGAAATGCTACTGAAAGGTCAACACAGTTCAAAAAGGTAATATCTTCCAACCTTATTCTATTCACAGTACTTACGGGTTAATGGTTATTAAATATGTTGCTTTCAACTTAAGTAAGTGAATAGTTGATACATGCATATGTTCGCAGACATGGCTAATCAAGGACTATCGGTCTGTCTGCCTCCCATAGTGAGTGCTCATACTCCCTTCTATGTTAGCAAGATAGTCACAAGGAGTGTCTAATTATGGTCATTTTTTTATATCAAGGAAGAAGACGATGAAAGAAGCAAAGAGCAGAAGAGGCCAAAGACATCAAATAAAGCTTGACTGATTCCCATCAATACCCCTAATGACAAAGCGAAATCAGAATTTTAGAATTTTTTGCAAATCTATTAAAAAGAAAAAAACAAAAATATCACATTGACATTAGTATTCAGACCTTTGCTATGACACTTAAAATTTAGCTCAGGTGCCTTCCATTTCTCTTGATTATCTTTGAGATGGTTCTCCCTGACTGGAGTCAGCCTGTGGGCTGGGGGCCATGCATCCAAAGCAGCGTGGTTCCCAGTATCAGCAGTGCTGGGAACACTATTGTAATTGCTCAGATTTTAATTTTATATATTTTTTTTTTTGGTTTTTATAATTCTTACGTTGATAAAAGTGATAGTGCAGCATTCACTGTAAAATTATGTAAGTTAAATTTCCAGGGGAGGCATAGAATGGTGCACATGTCAGACACCAAAAATGACACATATCCACCAGCAGGTGTTGCTATAATCAAGGTAAGTGTGTTTTGGCTTGTAACTCTATACTAAATACCTTACATGCACAGATTCCCTAAATTTAGCTGAATCTAAGATCTCCACTGATCTTAAGTAACTATATCTTTAGATAATATGTTTCTGAGGTGTCCAGAGCTAAGTAGAATAACTTCAGTTTTGTCTGAGTTTAACAGCAGAAAGTTGCTGGTCATCCAGGTCTTTATGTCCTTAGGCATGCTTGAAGTTTAGCTAACTGATTGGTTTCATTAGGCTTCATTGACAAGTACAATTAGGTGTCATCTGCATAACAATTGAAGTTTATGGAGTGTTTCATAATAATATTGCCTAAAGGAAGCATATATAAGGTGAATAGAACTGTTCAAGCACAGAACCTTGAGGAACTCCTTGACTAACTTTTGAGTATATGGAGAATTTATCGATCTGATAAATAGGATTTAAACCAGATTAGAACGGTTCCTTTAATCCCAATTAAATGTTCCACTCTCCTTAATCTGATGTGATTTTCAATAGTGTCAAATGCATTACTAAGATCTAAAAAGATAAGTGCAGAGAAAAGTCCTATGTTTGATGTAATTAGATGATTATTTGTAACTTTCACCAGTGCTGTCTCTATGCTATGGTGCACTCTAAATCGTGCCTGACAATCCTCAATTAATAAATAGGAATTCAAAAGTTATTAAATAATGGTCTGATAAAAGAGGATTCTAAGGAAAGACTATTAAATGTTCAATTCCGGTCCCATATGTCAGGACAAGGTTGAGGTTGTGGTTAAATCAGTGTTTATTGTGCTTGTTTATTTACATTATCAACGTCCACATGAATATTAAAATCACCTACTATAAATATTTTAACTGTACTAAGGACTAAACTTGATAAAAACTCTGAGAATTCAGATATAAATTCAGAGTATGGTCCAGGAGCGCAGTACACTATAACAAATAGAATAGGCTTTAAAGTTTCCCATGATGGATGTGTAAGACTAAGAACCAGGCTTTCATATGAGTTATAATTGAGTTTAGGTTTAGGGTTGATTATTAGGCTTGAGTTGAATATGGCAGCAACTCCACCTCCTCGGCCGGTGCCCTTGAATGTGAGTATTAAATGACTGGGGGCGGTGGATTCATTTAAGCTAACATATTCACCATGACACAGCCAGGTTTCGGTGAGACTAAATATATCGATATAATGATCTGATATTAGATCATTTACTAATACAGCTTTGGATGACAGAGATCTAACGTTTAATAGTCCACATTTAATTCTCCTATTTTGTTGTACTTTTGCAGAGGTGGTCTAAACTTTTATTATTTTTTTCTGTACAACTAGTTTTCTGTTTATTTTTTATTTAATTAAGTTTAGGTGGTCAGGGTGCAGACACAGTCTCTATGGGGGTCTGGGTGTGTGACTGCTGTAATGGAAGCACAGAGAAATGTCTAAGACTGCAACTCTGCCTCCTGGTCTCAATTCTGGGTTGTCATGGTTTTGGTCTACTAATAAACTCTAGATTCTTCTAGATATGAGAGCTGCTCCATCCAATGTGGGATGTACGCCATCTCTCCTAATCAGACCAGGTCTTCCCCAGAAAGTTAGCCAATAATCTACAAAGCCCATGTTGCTGGCTAGACACCACCTCGACAGCCAGCAGCTGAATGATGACATGCGGCTAAACATGTCATCACTGGTCAGACTGGGCAGGGGCCAAGAGAAAACTACAGAGTCCGACATTGTCTTTGCATATATACACACCGACTCAACATTAATTTTCATATCCTCCGATTGGCATAATCGGGTGTTGTTACATGAATAACAATCTTACTATATTTACATTCATCCTTAGCCAGTAGTTTTAAATGGGATTCAACACTGCCGACTCTGGCCCCAGGAATGCATTTGACTATGGTTGCTGGTGAAACGATGATAGATAGAGCCGCCAATAACCAGAGTTGGTTTTTCAGCGGAGTATCTGTTTGAAACGTGAACTGGTTGGTGGTTAACCATGGGCTACTGTGGGCTGGCTAACTACAGCAGCTAACGATTTGGTTTCCATGGTACAGAGCCGTGCTTGCAATCCACTGGACCTCACCCCGATCACTGCCAATAAATTCCATTTATTACATGTACCATTATCACTAAAGGAGGCAGAGGAGTAACTAAACATAAGACACACCGAGCAAGAGAGAGCAGGAGAGTGAGAGGGAGACAGAGAAGCCTTTGCTAACTGTTAAAGTATCTAGCAGATCCGAATAGCATATTAACAACTGTGAAGTAGCGAGAAGGTCGACTTACCCCAAAACTCGGGTTAAGTCGCAATAGGTTCTCTCAACGCCAAATCCAGGGTTTATGCCAGACTATGTAAACCACGCTTTCTGGAATACACCTCGGAAAATTTCCAGTCTCTGTACTGCTCTCAATCTGAGCCTTGCATCGCACATGGGGGCCTTCAGGTTTGACTTGCGTCGGAACTCTATTGTAATTGCTCAGGTTTTTTATTTTTTATTTTTTTCATAATTTTTTTTATTCTTCCATTGGTAAAAGTGTACTGCACTATACATTGTACAAGTTACGTAAACGAAATTTCAGGAGGTGACGAAGGTGCACACGTCAGACATCAAAAATGACATATGTCCACCAGTAGATGACGCTATAATCAAGGTAAGCATGTTTTGGCTAGTAACTCCCACATAGTACATCGCACTTTATGTGCATGCGTTCCCTGAATGTAGCTGAATCTCGTGATATAGGCCCATTTAAGCCAATAATTTTTTTTCACAAAGTTGAAGCCTATACGAAACCTCCGATCTGCACAAAACTTTGCAAATAGAATCTAAGGACTTTAATCATCAAAAGCTGTTGAAATAATTTTGGTAATCCAAAAAAATATGAAGGAACAACTTCCCATAGGTTGCAGTCAAAACAGTGAGTGTTGCATATCATGGCAACCGTTATTGTTATTAACACAAAACTTGGTCCAGTACTTTCTCATGCCCCACTGAATCACTTGCATCGCCTTGATGGGCCACCAGATGTGATTTAAACTGGGGGCTTTGACCCTGTTAATACCTGCCTGCAGGTCTAGTTATTATTAGGGCCCCGGCACCTAGTGAAACTGCTATGTTTATTTTTTAGTTTTTTTGTTTAGTTTATGGACGTTAACGATAAATCCTTCATATACTCAAAAGTTAGTCACAGAGTTCCTCAAGGTTCTGTGCTTGGACCAGTTCTATTCACCTTATATATGCTTCATTTAGGCAATATTATTAGGAAACATTCCAGAAACTTCCATTGCAATGCTGATGATACCCAATTGCACTGTCAATGAAGACTTGGGAAACCAATCAGTTAGCTAAACTTCAAGCTTGCTTTAAGGACATAAAGACCTGGATGACCAGCAACTTTCTGCTGGTAAACTCAGAAAAAACTGAAGTTATTCTGCTTAGCCCCCAACACCTCAGAAACGCCTTATCCAATGATTAAGTTACTTTGAATGGCTTTGCCCTGGCCTCCAGCACCACTGTTTGGAATCTCGGAGTTCTCTTTGATCAGGATATGTCCTTTAACTTTCACCTAAAACAAACTTTGTGGCCTTTTTCACCTATGTAACATTTCAAAAATCAGGCACACCCTTTCTCAAAAAGACGCTGAAAAAAATGTCCATGCTTTTGTTACCTCTAGGCTGGATTATTGTAATTCCCTATTATCAGGCTGTCCCAACAAATCTTTAAATACTCTCCAGCTGATCCAGAATGCTGCAGCATGAGTACTGACAGGAACTAGGAACTAGGAAGAGATCACATTTCTCCTATGTTAGCTTCTCTGCATTTGTTCCCTGTAAAATTCAGAATAGAATTTCAAATCCTTCTCCTCACCTACAAAGCCCTTAATGGTCAGGCACCATCATATCTTAAAGAGCTCATAGTACCCTATTACCCCACAAGAACACTGCAGTCCCAGAATGCAGGCTTGCTTGTGGTTCCTTGAATCTCCAAAGGTAGAATAGGAGGCAGAGCCTTAAGTTATCAGGCTCCTCTACTGTGGAACCATCTTCCAGCTTTGGTCCGGGAGGCAGTAACCCTCTCCACATTTAAGAGTAGGCTTAAAACCTTCCTTTTTTATAAAGCTTACAGTCAGGACTGGCTCAGGCTTGTCTTGGACCACCCCCTAGTTATGCTGCTATAGGCCTAGACTGCTGGGTGACTAGCCCATGATGCACCAAGCTCCTCTTTCCTCCTCTTCCTCTCCATCTTTACGCATTCATATCCCATCAGTGCGCGTTACTAACTTGACTTCTTCTCTCTCCCTTAGTTTTGTCGATTTTCGTCTCTCTCCTCTCTCCTCCTGTCGCTTTCTGAAGGTATTTCTGCCCCTGGTGCTAGAGTCTGGATCTGTGACTGCCAACCACATACTGCCCCCATGATCCTGCTCAACGACCACTGCTTCAAATATTATGATTATCATCTATTATTATATTTAGTTTTATTAGTATTATTATTCAACCTATTATTATAATTATTAGTTTTATTATTAGTTTCATTATTGTTACACATCTTTATGTTATACGTCTACTGTGCTATGCCCCCCCCTTCTCCCTCTCTCTCTCAACCCAGCCAGTCGGGCAGACGACTGCCCACCATGAGCCGGGGTCAAGGTTTCTACCTGTTAAAAGGGAGTTTTTGCAGTCACCAAGTGCTTGCTCATGGGGGAATGTTGGGTCTCTGTAAATGTAAAGACTATGGTCTAGACCTGCTCTACATGAAAAGTGCCCTGAGATAACCTCTGTTATGATTTGGCACTATATAAATAAAATTGAATTGAATTGAATTAAATCTACTACATACTTGTTTCTCGACTTTTCTAACCTTTTTGGTTAGAAAAGTCTTAAGCCTTAAGTTAATGCTACAATGCTACACTTTATACAGCTAGGTCCATAAGTTTTTGGACGGTCAGATAATTTTCCTAATTTTGCCTCTGTACACCACCACAATTGATTTGAAATGAACATATTAAGATGTAACTGAAGTGAAGACTTTCAGCTTTAACTCAAGGGGTTTGACAACATAATTATAAATGGAAGGATTATTTTTAATACTTGAATGAAAATCCTTTGCAGTCAATGACTGCCTGAAGTCTGGAACCCATGGACATCACCAAATTCTGAGTTTCCTCCCTTGAGATGCTTTGTCAGGCCTTTACTTCAGCTGCCTACAGTTGCTGCTAGTTTGTGGGTCTCTCTGCCCTGAGTTTTGTTGTCAGTAAGTGAAAAGCGTGCTCACTTGGGCTGAGGTCAGGTGACTGACTTGGCCATTAAAGAATATTCAATTTCTTTGCCTTGAGAAGCTCCTGGGTTGCTTTCCCAGTATGTTTTGGGTCATTATCCATCTGTACTGTGAAGTACCATCCTATCACATTTGCAGCATTTGGCTGAATCTGAGCAGGTACTATAGCCCTATACACACTTCAGAATTCATGCTGCTACTTCTATCAGCAGTCACATCATCAATAATCTCCAATGACCCAATTCCATTGGCAGCCATACATGCCCATGCCATACCACTGACTCTTGTCTTCCCGTCATTCTGGTACAAGTTAATCTGCGTTTCATCTGTCCAAAGAATCTCGATCCAGAACTGGGCAGCTTTTTTAAGATGTTTTCTGGCAAAGTCTAATCTGGCCTTTCTGTTCTTGAGTGTTACCAGTGGCTTGTACCTTATGGTAAACCCTCTGTATTTACATTCAAATTACTACAGGACACTACACAGAATATAGGAAACACATGTTATATATTTTTTTATATTTTAGAAAAATGCCCAAAAAGCACATTTGGCCAGAAATGGAACATATACTAGACTGGTCAGATAGATTTACATTTGCTACATCTCTACAAATTCCCCCTTCTCTCATTGAGTATTCTTACATCCATCCTTGTGTCGTGCATTGCTTAGCTTGGTCTGCTTAGATAAATTAGGATTCTGAGACATAAACCCTATCCAAGTTTATTGAATGGATGTGGAGAGTGTTAATAAACTGTCATAGCCATACGTCCTGATCTCTGCTCCTCCGTAGGTTAGGCAATGAGTTATTGACAAGACAATAACTGAATATTCTAATAAAAGTCAAAACATTCTACTAAACTTGCTTCCTGAGAGGTTTATATTTTTAGGTTTTATTTCTCCTCCAAAAGTAAGTTAATCTAATTACAAGTAAATGCAAATGATTTTGATAGTGAAATCTTGATACAGTAGCATCATACTGCAAGGCAATGCTTAATACTGTAGTAAATCTCATTTAGGAAGCAGAAACTGACTCTCATTCTCTGTTACAACGATCATTTTCTCTGAGCACAGGGGCATTTGAACTGTTAGATCTTTGAAAAACAACTCCTTTCACACCTTCATCACCTTTATTTTTTGGTCTTTTTCAGCTTACACCATGAACAAGAAGGAAATGCAACAATATCAATATCATTTGTCACACTTACAATAAATGTGCAGTCCCATCACGGTATTGCAGGTCTGCCCCCCTCACAATTATGTGGACATTACATTTACCTTCTATTTACTTTTTCTTTACTTTTTCAGATATACAGTAGATGGGTAGGCTACTCTGGCAGGGGTGGGTAGTAAAGTCTCAGCTGTTAGAAGTTTTCTACATGATTCATGTCACAGTAAATTCTATTGTCTAAAGTTTAACCCTTTCTCAGTATTCCATTTGGTCCCCTAGCCCAATGGAGAAATGATTAGCCATTATTTTTTCAAAATTATAATTGCTTTAAAGTTGTTGTCTGCGGCTGGCATACAGTATAGGTTCCAAATCTGGAACAGGTATGAATCAAATCAATTTTGGTTTAAATTTTTTTGCTTCACTTTTTTTTTGTGTGGCAGGCCAAAAGCAAACTGCTTAAGGGCAAAGGGAAACATATCAAAGACAATTAAGACACACAGCAACATAAAAAGTATGTACCTATAAATAATTATCTTTTCTTTGTGTGTGTGTGTGTGTGTGTGTGTGTGTGTGTGTGTGTGTGTGTGTGTGTGTGTGTGTGCGTGTTTGCTTGACTGTGTGTATCTCAAAGTCAATAAAAAAATCTTGCACTGGCACCGTCATTGTAGGTGACGCCACTGGTTCAGACTCACCATCCATTGCTACCTCGTAAGTTACAGCAGATTGTAAATAATACTAAAAAATAAAGGTACATTTCTTCAACATATATAATAGACTACAGGATTACAGTAGAGTTTCAACTGAAACATCAAGAATAAATGTAATATATCATTATGCTGAATATTGGAATAATAATAAATAATACTGTAATTTGTTATGAATTCATTTAAAGGTTAAGCTTTTTACCCTTCACAAAATGTAAAATTAATTGCATTAATGAGCAGTAAATGATGTCAATAGACGAGTAGCAGGAGTGTCATGAGAGTCAAATTTTTCAAAGCCAGTGAAGACATCTTTGAGCCAGTAGTATTTATCAACCACCTAGTCAACTACCCAGATACCTTATAGTATTTGGGCCAGTGCAAATCTCACTTTTTCACTCGTGTAAGATGAGGATGAAAAAAAAAGCCATAGGAAAGAGGACCATTGAAGGGTAAGAAATATAAGACAAAAAGCCTTTAAATCAACCTTCACCATTATTCAAACTCAGCCTCCCACTGCCCCAAATCTTGAGGGCTTTTGTCTAGATATTAAATAAGAAATGATTACAGTGAAAAACTCAACACCAGTCGGCTGCAAAATCACTATGTGCCAAGCTCCCCCACTCTCAATCACAGCTCACATTTTAGCAAGGACCCCAAAAAAAACTGTACTCTGAATCAAAGAATACAATGCAATTTTAGAAACTAAGATATAGGGACAGCAACAGAACTGGAGGAAAACAGAGTGCCTTTGATTACAACATACAAATTGAATATGTCAAAGTGATGGTTTCTAGAATATACTGATTAGAGAGTCATCTTAAATTGCTGATTTGATACTGTAGTATTTATTTAGCCAAACTCTTTCAGTTCCACAAGATCCTGCAATTCTGATTACATGATTCCTACCTAGCTTTAACGTAATGATATGATTTTCTTGATTGTGAGCATGTTTTATTGGACTCGAATCCAAGTTAGGACATTTCAGTAACAGAAATAACACAGATGGCACGACAGATTGTTAGCTCATTTTATTTCAACAGTACTAGAAGACAGTACTTGTACTAAAGATGAACTGCACCTTGGAGGCCAGGGCTTCAGCACTTTCTCTACATGTCCTCTCGATCTCCAGGTTCTCCTGAATGGCACCGACCTCTTCAATGACCATCTGAGACACTAGGAAAAAAGAGAATTAAAGACATAGAAAATTATAAACCATATTGAAATTATTTTATAACTTGGTGTGAAACACTGAATGTCTTAAGGCCCCTATGCATAGTGTAATTTTGGGCTGTCCCAGATGATAGTTGACAATTGTGGTCCTAGATCTCACTGATCACTCATCTCCACTGATGGCTCATTTAAAGCTTTGAAGACCAAAGACAGGCAGCATCAAAATTCTGACAGAACTTTAGGACCAAATTCTCACAATGTGACCTCTGCTACAAGCCACATCTACACACCAACTAATCGAACACAGTATTAAATGTCACAGAATGACACTGACTGTCACTGACTGGTACATCATTGTAAGCACCTATACATACTGCATATATTGCCTAAGTACAGACAGTATACACTCTTTGTTTCCTAGAAATTAGGTTAAAAGCTATGGTTTTTTTTCTAAATACATTTGAAAGGAAATATAATTGCTGCTTGGATTATGCTTACTGTCAATGTTTTTTTCAAGAAAGTGGTACGTTTTTGTATTGCTCAGAAGTCTTAGTAATGTCCTAATGTCTATTACTGCATTTCAGTGCTGACTTTTTCATTCAAGTCTTATAGTCTTCAGTAAGTGAAAGGCGTTGTCAATTGGGTTGAGGTCAGGTGACTGACTTGGCCATTAAAGAATATTCCATTTCTTTGCCTTGAGAAGCTCCTTGGTTGCTTTCACAGTATGTTCTGGGTCATTATCCATCTGTACTGTGAAGTACCGTCCTATCAGTCTACATCATTTGGCTGAATCTGAGCAGGTACTATAGCCCTATACACACTTCAGAATTCATGCTACTACTTCTATCAGCAGTCACATCATCAATAAACACCAGTGACCCAGTTCCATTGGCACCCATACATATGCCCATTCCATAACACTGCCTGTTTGACAGATGACTCTTCTCTTCCCATCCTTTTGGTACAAATTAATCTTGGTTTCATCTGTCCATAAAATCTTGTTCCAGAACTGGGCAGGCTTTTTTTAGAGGGTTTCTGGCAAAGTCTTTTCTGGCCTTTCTGAGTGTTACAAGTGGTTTACACCTTGTGGTAAATCCTCTGTATTTACATTCATGAAGGTGTCTTCATGAACAGCTACCAAATGAAAAGTCAACACTTGTAATCAACTCCACACCTTTTATCTGCTTAGTTTTTCATGAAATAACGAGGGAACAGGCCACAACTGGACATGAAATTGATCAACTGTCAGCCTCTGAAAAAGAAGGACTATACTGTCCAAATACTTGTGTACCTAATCGTAGGTGTGTGTGTGTGTCTGTGTGTGTGTGTGTGTGTGTGTGTGTGTGTGTGTGTGTGTATATATATATATATATATATATATATATATTTATGCATATTTATATTCACATATATATATATATATATATATATGGCGGGCACATGACAGCCGGCATCCCATCAGCCAAATGTAATATGCAAAAATGGCACCTCTGCATGTTACTTTATTAAGTTATTTTATTGATACTGCAATAATAATAATAAATAAATAAATAAATAAAATAAAGTAGCATAGTAGTTGGGTGATAAGGTGCTAATTTCAACTGTTTTATACACTATCAGGTAAGGTAGTCTATAACAATGCATAATTTTAGAAGCTCATTAGATGTTTTGTATGAAAATCTAGATTTATTAACTAGTAAGTACTAAGTTCTCTCTGAAATATAGTGGAATGGAATTGTGAAATAGCATGCAATGAAAATACTAATATATACAAATATCTCAAAAGTGTACTTAAGTACTTGAGTTAATATACTTCTTATGTTCCACTACTAATAGGGGTCTTTACGGTGCCTCACATAGTATGGCTTGCAAGGACCAATAAGGGAAAAATAAAGTGCAAAAATAAGTGGGACACAATCAACATCTCTAACAATATTATTAAAGAAAAATACAGCATCAGTAATTTTGTCAAAATTTAATGGAGTAGCCTCTCTAGCCGAACTGATAACAAATGTCACCTTGCTAAGACCCATCATGTCAGTGTCCCATTTGACCAATTAAAACACCATTAACCCACCGATAAAGCAAAAAATTAAGAGAGTAAATAAATCCATGGTCAATGATACAAACATATACAGAAACAAGAAAATAATGCATGTTCATCTTACAATTTCTGCTCCTTAGCAAAGAAGCCCAGTGGTCAGTAGTGTTTGTTGATGAGACAATGTTAATGAAATATGAAAAGCAGCACATAAAATTCTTCTTCAATAACTATTTGTGTCAATACAAAGCTTAAAAGTCAACTCATGGCTATTGAACCTGATCAAAATGCCATCAAGGAATCAAATAACATGTTTAGGATGTTCTAAATGAGTGGGTGCATACCTGTGACTTCTTTCATTGCGCAGTTAATTGAGATAAGAGCGCCGTAACACTTGACACTGAAGTATATTTCTGCTTCCTATTGTGTCTACCATCTGCGTACCCTCATTGGTGAGTGACTTGAGTGCATCACTATGATTTCAATTCAAAAGGAAGCGAACTAAATATTGTTACCAATCTATCTTTTATTCAGATAATTTTCCCTACCTTTTTATTTTCATCAGCCAAGGCCAATGTGTATTGAGTATAGACTGAATAAAGTACATGCAGGAAACAATTTTAAGCATATGACTACAGTATGAATAATAGTTTAGGGTGTATGTGGGCTTTTTGTTCAGAATAATACATGTGATGCTGCACTTAACCCAGGGTGAGGGTGAACATATGCCTTTAAGCCTTAAGTCTTTGCTACAACAATATGGCTGCGCTAGAAAAATATATGATGAGAAGAATGGTGAATTTTTATTTGATAAAACACTGAAGGGTGTTAAATCAAGTAAATAGAGGAATTGAATTTGTATTTACTGAAGTATACAATGTCTGTTCAATATACAGAAACACCAGGCTGAAAGTTAATCCTAATCTTATCTTCTGAAAAGATCAATGAGGTGCAATAAATTCAGGCTTAGTTGAACCTTTTCTTCCTTGATAGATATCGATGTTAAAGCTGCATTATGTGATTTTTGGACAGGAGAGGAACAATGTAAAAACACGACATCTCATGTATTTTTAAAAAAACAACTTCAATTTAAGGTCCACTTACTTGTTTGTTATCAAGCTTTCAACCATATCACACATTCTTCATTAGCAGATGGACTTATAGAAGAGCTCAGAATAATGGAACATTTGACAGTTCCATTACAGTTCCATGACAACTAAGAATACTTTAGAATACCATGTGGTATGGTCGAAGCTCCAAACAAGCAAGTAAGTGAACTTTGAAACTGTTTTGCCAACTGCTGTTTCCAAGGTCAAGAAAAAACTGTCAAGCTTATAGCTTAACCTTGCTTAAGCTTAAAATAAGATTAATATTATCCCCTTAAAAATTCATAAATATTATGACCGCTGCATAGCTGCAACGTTCTGTGTGACACTTATTTGTGCCAGATATTTGAACTGCTTATTGTTCAAAAAGTAGTGTCTAACTGTGTCTGTCTGCTGTTTGGTGCTTTTCACTGAAAAAAGAGGTGCCTGCTTCTGCTGGAAATTAGGTTGATGAAAATAAGTTTATGAGGTGAAAAGCAAACAAAAAAACTAACAGTGGCTAAAAAGCTCCATGGAGGTGAGGGGAACTGCAGGGCTAGTGATAATTCTGTGTGGATTCATGTGATCCATTGTAGATATGAAAATTATTGATTAGGGCAGCTTTAACTGAACCTAGGTAGTTAAAAGAAAAATCAGGTAAAATTCCACATCACAAATTGTAATGTTGTTTAAGCTGCAATCACACCTCAGAACAAAAAGGACACCCTTAAACAATGCCCTGCCACTTTACTAATTAAACATTGTGGAAATTAGGTTGATGAAAATAAGTTTATGAGGTGAAAAGCAAACAAAAAAACTAACAGTGGCTAAAAAGCTCCATGGAGGTGAGGGGAACTGCAGGGCTAGTGATAATTCTGTGTGGATTCATGTGATCCATTGTAGATATGAAAATTATTGATTAGGGCAGCTTTAACTGAACCTAGGTAGTTAAAAGAAAAATCAGGTAAAATTCCACATCACAAATCGTAATGTTGTTTAAGCTGCAATCACACCTCAGAACAAAAAGGACACCCTTAAACAATGCCCTGCCACTTTACTAATTAAACATTGTGGTTGAGCAAGGGAGATATTAAGCATTAGTGCCATTGCTGTGGGCAATTCCTTCCCCACAGTGACACCTAATTAAGAACTTGATGAATGCCAGCACTGGGCGATATCCACGTTCCTCCGGCGCCCTGAACATCAGTCACTGAATAGCACTTAGCTGCCAGTTTTCATCCTCAACCTTGTCTCCATTCCTCTCCGCCTGTTTCCATAATGACGTGGCCACACTCAACAACCTACGAAAGGACGCCTTGAACTAAATGACATGTTAATTATAATTACTGGTAGCCATGGTAAATAAACAGCGGTGGAAGTGTTGAAAGTGTATGAGCACGAGTCGACGGGGGGCTCTGGCATGTCAGAATTGGCAGTCTTAATTGTAAGTTTCGGCCTCCCCATCATCATCACTCTATTTTTTTTACTCCCCTCCTTTTTGTGCCTGTCTTTTTTCATCCTCCTCTCAGGAAAGACAGTGATTACCCCTGTGCCGACGTGCTGCATAATGGTATCAGCACCGCCAATGGAGCAGTGAATTAAATTGTATCTGCAGCCGCTGTGAAGCCTTGATGAGGGGGGCAGATGCCTTTGTGGTGTTATCATTATAACACAATGGTCATGTTGTCATCAACCTTGCCATCGGCAATTGAAAAGGCATGATTGTGTGTTGGGGGCTTTTTCTCCTGTCCTCCCACTGCACCCCCCACCAATCCTGTCGCCCCACCCCCAGCCGTTTCGTTGTGAATAGGAGCAATTTTCTAAGAGCTATGAAATCACGTAATAGGTCCTAATATGCAGCTGCTTGGCACAGTGAGGCAGCCTCTATTAACACGGAAGTCAAACACAATATGTGTTTTGGCTGGAGAAAAACTGAATACACGAGTATGGGCCAAATTTATTCAGATGAAAATCCACACAACTGTCACCATTACAAAGACAAACTATTTGCTCCATCTTTTGACATGTGTTGCCCTATTTCAAATTCTGTCTTAACTAAAGTGGTCATAGCAAAGCATTCAACCTGTAAAGAAAATCATTTCGGAAAGCTGAATGATGGGCTAAAACATTTGAAACATATTTGTAGGGTTGGGAAACAGATTCAGGATAAAAGCTGGAGCAGTGAAAGTGCTTTTCCACTGTCATTATCTGTGTCCTGTTTGTATTTGTACAGCTGTGATCATTTTCAAAACAACATACATTTATGACAACAGAACACATGTTCTCTCATACAAAATGAGATCTCTCTAGGTATAGGTAGGCAGATGCGTTGAATCTTTTACACCTTCGAAAGAATGTACTGTATGTTCAAACATTTTCATATTTTGAAATCAAAGGTTGATTCACTTCACACAGTGATTGCTGAAAATACACGATCTATTAAATATTGTAATATGATTATATTACAAGAGGGCCTGCTAAAAATAAAAAAAATGCTGGCAAAGGCCTCACTAAGCTGAATTTATATCAAATTTCATGTTTGTCTATTAGTGTTTTCTTGACATTTGATCAGAATTGTTTTTAGATTACAAATCTGAAAATGTTTAAATTAAAGTTTTTTTAGTGTTGCATTGAATTAAAACTAATACCATTAAAAATTAGCAGTATAACAGCCTTTTTATGTGTACATGTGTATGTGTTTGTGTGTGTGATCTTTGTTTTATTTTAGAAGAACCTTAATATACTGTATGTCCAAAACACTACCTTATACAACTGTTTTCACAGACTGAGTAGTACTCCCTGAAAACTGACTTCGAAATGTAAATGGGTGTTGTGCCTAAATAATAATATGTGGGAAAATGTGCTGACTTCATCAAATAAATTGCTACACTTACTTTTCAATTTCGGGTTTTCAGGCATTTGCTATTGAGTCTCCATAGAGAAATTAGAAAAAGGTTTTCAATGTCACAACTGTGATATGGAGACAACTGAGTTCACCGAACTCGAGAGTTCAACAAAATTAAGGTATCAATTTGAACGGACTGTTTAGTCACACGAACAGTCATTACAGACAGACTTGCTTTCCTTTTACATCTCCTCAGTTGAAAGAGTCAGTTCTTCATTTGACAGGAAGAATTTACAACTACAGCTGCTGAAGCCATTTTGTTCAAGAGTCAATGCAAAGACAACAGGCAAAGCAGGGTGTTCACAGTGACTTTGTTGAATTCAAAGTGGGGGGGTTGTCACAGTTGTTTCTTATGCAAAGAAACAACCGTGACATTCCTTCGCATGGATTAAAGACACACAGAAGGTTTACATCATGTCTGTTTTCTTCAAACTACAAAAAATTAGAGTTTCTGGAGATTTTTAACTCTCCAGCAATGCATGCTGGGAAGTCAATTAATATGCTAGTTTTGTTTCTTTCAAAACTTCATTTAATGGGTTGAGTGATTTATTAGCAGTTCATTCAACTCATCATTTCAAGTCAGAAGACCTCAAGCTAGAACAACTCAGTTTATAAATCATGTTTATAAACTCATGTTGAAATTAACAAAACTTATGTATTTACATTAAGTTAACGAGAAAAGATTAGTTGATTCCACTGAATTCCTGTTTGATGTTTTACAGTGTACAAATATGGATGAGCCAGCTTGTGGATACAGCAGTGAGAAAGTTGATTACCAACTCTATCTTAAACTCACTCTTTGACATGTAGCTAATTTGCAAAAAAATGTAGTTCTGTGGTATTTGGTTGAGTAGATGCATTGTGAGAACTGGATACTGTGCTCCAAGATGGTGCCCAATGGAGTGGTTGCTCACCTTGTGTATACAATACAAAAAGTTTGTTTTTCACATCATGTCGTGAAGATTCTCAGTCATCCAGGTCATGGTATTCTATAAGTGCTATGTGAAGGCAACTGGACTTGCTTGAAGTTCTTCAAGACGTTTGGCCTCTCATCAGAAAGGCTTCTTCAGTTTTGAGCCTTTCTGATGAGAGGCCAAACGTCTTGAAGAACTTCAAGCAAGTCCAGTTGCCTTCACATAGCACTTACAGAATTTTCCCATCATGTTTTGCTTCCACATTGTATATCAGTGTCTCTATCCCTTGTCTCGCCCAGGTTGTACCACACACTTTACACTTAGATGCCGCTTTATAGATCTTTTTCCAATAGTGGTCTATGGAGAGAATGATTTCAGAGCTGCTGGGTTTTTTTGTTGTTGTTGCAGAACTGCTGTTAGCCACTGGGAGAAGTTGGCAGAAATGCTGCCACACTGTATCCATTTATATCAATACATTCATTAGTTAAAGCTTGTTTGTAGAATGAAAACATTTCTGTCGTAATCTCAATTTCTGGACATGTATTGACCCAGGAGAGATAAACTTACCTTGCTGGATCTCATTGAGCTTCTTGATGGCCTTGTCTCTCTCCTCCTCCAGTCTCTTGCACTTATGGAAGAGAGACAGACAGAGCAGCTTTACGACAGGATGGCTGCTGTTTTAATCATCCTTTAACCTGTCTGCCTAATTTAATGAAAATGTGTTACAACGTATCAAAAAGTATATTATATACAGTATAGCACTGAAGGGCAGATGGGTAAATATAATTACTGTCTCCAAAAGTGATGTTTCCATATTAAATATACAGTATACCAAATAACCAGATACCTAGAATCCTCTACACAGTTTTAAATGCATTTTTAAAAAGCACATTTCCACATTTATCTTAGATAACAAATAGAGTGTGAGAACAACCAGCAAACATTTGGTGCTGTGTGGCTTTATTTGGCTGTAGTCACATTCAAAATAAACCTGTCTCGAGAACAGTGCAAACATTTCTCTCAAACCATTTTGTCGTGGAAATCTTTAATAAAAAGATAGAGACTCAGAACTATCTTTTGGCTTATATTCCAGACAACATTTCCAAATGGGCTCAAGCATACAGAGATCTCAGGTCTCCACGAGGAAAGAGCTGCTCTGTGAGTCTCCTTTTTTATACACAATCGTGAGCATGTAAAGGAGGGGCTGTCACACAAAGGTTCGAAGTCCAGCAACCTGGTATTTTCTCGTCTTAACTGAAACGTCCAGTTACCTAGCTGTCCATGAGAAGAGGAACTGGGTTATCAGTACACAATGTGTTGAATGCGCCGCAGACTCGTACATGAAGTTGCACAAGACAGTAATGTATTGATCAAAGTACTATTTTGCCATTACACATTTGTTTGTGTAATCAGCGTAGCCTTTAATAATACCCTTTAATCTCTCTTCATTCACACACACTGACATTGCTATTGTTTCTCTGCTTTTATTATTCATTATCATTAATCATAATTTGGTAAATTTTCTTCATCCAGTTTTACACTCAACTCATAAAAAAGGATTTTATTTTTCTTGTGCACAGTCTCTCAGCAACAAGACAAAGAAGATTCATGGATAGTAGTAAGCAACTACTACTGTTACAACTATTTCTGCTTTCCCTGCCTCTGCTTGTCCTTCAGTTAATACAGCTACTACTAAAGTGAGGCCAACTACTGCTTTTACTGTAACTGCTAAATGATCCTACTGCTGCTACTACTACTATTACTGCTACTGCTGCTACTGTAACTAAACTATATGACATTCATCATATCAGAGATGTTCAAAACTGAACCAACTCTACATACAGTCAGACGTACAATATTATCATTCTAACCCTGACTGATATCAAATCTCACCTCCATGGTTGCTGTCTCATGCTTCCTCTGCAGGCTTTCATACTCCTGTAGGGCTGTGGGGAGCAAAGGATGATAGTAAGCCATCTTCAGCAGTAAATCACAATGAAGCAAATGTCAGTGAAGAACATAGTATCCATATCTTCCTGTTTAAAAAAAGTCAACAAGTGGAAACTTGTCCAGCATGTGATAACTTCTCATACAGTGACTACTGTGGCTTGTGTCCAGTGTCTGGCACAGAATTTTGAATACAGTAACACTCTGATTGCCCCTTGTGTGTTACTACAATAGTAAGAGGAACTGCGGAACTGCTTTCTATAATAAATTTGTGTTAACAGATTAGTTGGCTGGTTGCTGGCAAGATAATATGTGTTAAGTACAGCTAGCAGCCCAAACCATAAAAGAATGCATGTTTTTCTACAATACATACTGTAGGTCTCAGAAGTAAAAGATAGTTGTTTTTTTTCACAGACTGGGACTTTACCTTACAGATACTATATGTAAGGAAAAACCCTCCAACACAAACACATGCTACTACGTGCAAGTTCTCCCCATGGAACAACATGTGTTAATCAGCAACCATATTTAGCCTCTAGTTGCACCTTGTGACATTCAGGAATTACGGAAGAGGAAACTAAGGATGCCCTTTACTTGCAGTGAGGTAAGCTCTTAATCAAGGGTTTTGTAAAGGAATAGTCTCACATTTTGGCATATACAATGTGATTGTTAGAGAGCATTCTCTCAGACAGAAGACAAGACTGTAAATGTAAATTTGCTCTCTGTGCATCCAGTACATAGTAAAAACAACTGAAAACAGGGAGAAACTGAGTAAACCTAATAATAATAATAATGATAATAAGTCTGCATGCATAATGAGTACTTTTTCTTTTCAAACTTAACATACATTTTTCTAGTGATACTTTTCTACTTTTACATTATATTTTTGAATGCGAAACTTTTACTTGCATTGTGGTATTGCCATTTTACATAATTAAATGATCTAAATACTCACTACACCAATGAGAAGATGTAACAACCTTTTGAACTTTCTCTAAAATTACACATCTTGTTATTGAAAACCAGAAATTGTTGTCTTCCAGACAAAACTATCAAAGACAATGTAACACTGGGAGTTGTAGTGGCCTAAGTTGTTAAGCTGCATGCTGTATACAGCCATGATTCCAACGCTCCCAGTTTTATTTGTTGCATGTCATTATTGTGCGCCTGTCCACAAAGAAGCAGATAAAAGATTTACATTGTAGTTGTGGTGCACTGGACACAGAGGTAAATGGTTTGGAATTACAGGATTCTTTGATAACTGATTAATTTATCTCTTAAGTAAATGATCAAAACATTTTCTTGTTTAAGCTTCTCAAATGTGAATATCTTGTGTTCACATTACAATGAATTGAATTTTTTGGCGTTTGGAGTGTTTGGACAAACCAAGATGCTTGATGAAATCAGTTTGGCCTTTAGGAAATTGTGAAGGGCATTTAAACTGTTGTCTGATCATATACTGTATAGGCTAAACAATGTTTTCATTACAAATACCAGTAGGAGACAAACAATGGCTTTGGATTAAAGTTTTATAGACTCCCTGGACCCACTAAGTAACCTTATCATCTTTTTATGATAAACTATTCAGACATGCTCAGGACCAGATGAACTTCTCACCCTATAAAAAAGGTGTCACAAGTTACGTATGCCAGACCTGGGACTACCATCTTGAACCTGGAGAAAGTGATGTTTTGATCTGATAATACAATTAACTACAGGACTGAACTTTCATTATCGGCCTTGTGGTCATCCAGCTGTTGAACTCTAAAAAAAAGACAAGACAAGATACAAACATCCTTGGAACAGAAGAAAGAAGATTGCATTCAATATTCAAAATTACGTTTGAAGAAAATAATCAGAATCAAACACATAATTGATCAGCAGTCTTTTCCCCTCTCTTTTTCTGTCTCTGCACTACAAACACACAAACACAAATGTAACACCCAGACCTGTCTCTGAGAGAGCCTCATCAGGCACATCATAAATTGCCAGAATTGCCGTGAATATCCCCTTGATAAAAACAACAGCATCCTACACTTGGGGAGATCTCATTGGCACATTTTTCACTTTGACAGGTTTAGTACCTGAACTCTTTGCAGTTCTGTCTTTGTTTAACTTTGCTTTTGGCTTGTCTTTATCTTCGTCTTTCCTTTTTACTTTTTTTCTTCAAGATTTTTATGTTTAATGCTTGAGGCTGTGAGTGTATATTTCCTCAATAGTTCTTTTACTGGGATCACCAGCACTAGTTGATATAGTTCTATTTTCGGAAATATTATGAATATGGGCAGGTGCACACTGGTCAGCTTTGAGTCTGTAGTTATCTTTCAGTATAAAATAATTGGGTTAAAATGACTTAATATGCTGCAAATACTAGCTTTTTATGTTTGTGTAGGATTCATTTAGGCTAAAAAGAGTGCCAGGTAGAGTGCATTCAAAGCACTATAGTTCATCTAGAGATAACGTGCAGACTTTTTTCCCCCGTTGACCAATCCATTGCTTGAAGAGTGGGTACGATTTCAAGATTTTCTTTGCTTGACTACAGCCTTAGTTCCTACCAAAGTGATCAGTGAGTTCAACATATTTATACTGACCATTAAGGACTCTTAAGGATGTGATATCTCCAAAGGGATGGAGCTTTCAAATTGCTCTGCAGTGTGTCATAATATAGGCTTGGACCAGCCACTGCCATGTGTCCGTTTATTAAGGTCATACTGTGGTATGAACAAGGCTGGATTGCCAACTAATATGCACTACTAAGGTGTGATATTACATATTAGAGGTGACAGTGGCGTGAGGTGAATAGGCAAGTAGAGCCGAAGAACCAACCACTCCCTCCCCCCAAAACCATCATCTCAATGTGCGATTCATCTGTTTACTACACCAACAAGAAAATACAGACCAGACTAAAGCATACCTTTTCATGAGAGTAGCAGTAACAAGTCTGTCTTAAATTCAGGGCCTGTCCTGTCTCATAATCTTTGGCCGCCACTCTTTCCTGCGCTGAAAGTCTATCTCTGCAACGTGCAATGACAAACTCCAGTGACAATACAGAATCCCGTATTCATTTTCCTCAAATTTCCCAAACTTACTGCAGGTCTCCCACAGTGAACCCTACACCCTGATTAGCAGAAAGGAAATTATATTAATATGATAACTAAAAAGTGGTAACAAAACTTCTACCGATTTGAGATGATAAATCGTTTACTTGCTACTGCCACCTCTTAACACTTGGGAAGAAAAGATTGTGGAAGTTATTTTCTAATGCACAGTCAGTTTCCACATTCATCTGCACGTGTATAATAATGCCTACAATATCATGACTGATTTGCACCAAACTTGGCAGAGGGATGGGGAATGGGCCAGGGAAGAACCCATTACATTTTGGGACAGATCTGGATCATCTAGTAAGAATCTGAATATAATATGAACTTCTCTGAAGGCTGGTTTATGTTGTTTGACAATGGCCTTGGCAGAGGTCTGCACTCTCTAAGTGCCCTTCTAATTGAAGTCTATTTTTAACTGTAACTGGCCAAGCACTGCTTGCCTTGCTTGTCCTAACAGCACACCGCTGAATGGTGACATGACAGGGGCCTTCAGGTGGGTCAGACTTTATTACTGGTTATGAGGCCCTGTCTAGTTTTAAACCTGTTTATTCAGTCTTATGCTTATATGAAGCAAGTTTTTAAATTAATGTGTGTTTAATCAAACTACCACACAGCAAACATTGGTCATGTAATATTCCAGCAGAGAAATACTGTACTGACTGCACAGAATGGGTGAAAAAAGGGAGGTTTAAGAGCCCAGCACTCACTTTTGCCCTTGGGTCCACTAGCAGTTTATCCCAGCACTGGGTATAAGGAGTCTGCTTAGTTTTTACACCGAAGTTATCAAAAATAAACCCTTAAAAAGGGTCGTGTGAATATATTTTTAATTTGTGTATCCTTAGCTAACACGCGAATTTCTTTCAAGTGCACAGGACTGTATCAAATATCGGTCCTAGATGGTGTATAACAGCGACATAGAGACCATTCGCGTCAAAACAAATAATACTTACCTTGGTTTGACAGCTCTGTAATGACATTCATTTTATCCAGCTCTTCTGCAGCCATAGCGAGAAAATCTTTAACCGAAGTTCAACAGGAAGTAGTCCTTTGCGACACACCTGTAAGGTAGATTCCCTCGCGCGCGAGCTACAATGTAGTACTGTACATAAATGTCCAGCTTATCTTGCGACACTGTCTGAAATATTCAACCTATTTTGATAGTCCCACCGCTTAATTATTTCGACAATATTAATAGAAATATGAAAAAAAAATCTTAATAAAAAACGTACGTGGATAGCACATAGTAACTGGTAATAAATGATGTGTGATAATGGTACCAGTACTTGGTGCTCTGGTCATTCCTGCTGATATTAAGTGGGATCAAGTTGTACTAAGAACTGGACTTGTATTCACTGTTTTCTCTTTTATTTGTCTTTTTGTCAAAATGTAAACAACACAGACAAAATAATTTGAATTCTCTACTGACACTCTGAGCAAGAGATGTTTTAGGGTTAGCAGCTCTTCAGAATAGTAGAGAGTCCAAGACATATTTTTGCAATTTCAAATTCACCTACATTTTTAACAAATAATATGCAAAGCAAGCTGTCATATCAGATTTTCCATACAGCTTTTAAGTAGCTGGAATCACAGGGAAAGCTCTGTCGTGTCAGAGGAGGGTGACACGGACCCCATGAAGTATATCAGTGTTGCAGATGTATGAAGTTATAACTAAGACCAGAAAAGACAAGATTTATCATATAATTTAATTTAGTCATGGACAAATAAACTCACAAAACCATTATGGTTGCACAACAAAGAATTAGTTTCTGGAGACAGGAATGTTTAACACACTTTTGTATATTCTTTTCCATATTACAAATCAAACAACAAAAACACAAATAATGTTAACATCCACTGTATTCTTTCAAGAGTAAGTAGAGGAAGCAAGAGGGCCCAAAAGAGGGAAGAAAGAGTCAAAGTACTGGGGGTAACATACAATAAACATCTGAACTCTGCTTGTGGCCGTAGTTTGTCTGTTTACTAAGGATGTTGAGAATGGTAACATGAGAAGATTTAAGTAATAGTGAACTTGAGAACATCGGCATGAAAAAATACAGCAGTTGTCTTTATTAAACAAGACCCAGGGAGTGGACAAAATAAGAGAAACACAGGAATATAATATCACCCTCTGGTAAATACCAATATAGTGACATTTATGATGTGTATTTTGTGAAGCTGCAAGTTTGTGTTGTTCAGTAAATAATTCATTCAAAGTATGCCTTTTAGTTTACAAAATGACAATCAAGTAGAATAAATACCTAGTAGAATAATACATTCTAGATAAAAACCAAACTTTATGAATTGCAACTAACTGGCATGGACTGCAGGGCTACAGTATGTTGGGGCATTTGTTATTTTGTCGACCTCCATATGTAGACATCTTTCTTTTATGGGAAACCTCTTGTTTTTTTTATTGGGGGATGGATTATAACATGGCATTTATTTAAAAAAAAGAAAAGGGAGATCCAGCAGTAACACACTGCAATAAATAAAGCAGATCTATAATTTTTAGGATATGTTCACGTTTTTTGCAATCAAGGGTTCATATTACAACAAGACACTTTCCATACACAACTTCTGGACACAAATACACTACAGTACATCTATATAAGGGGGAGATTATTGCCCTGTTCTCATTCAGGGTAGGGAAGAAGTGGAGGGTGATGTTGGGGTGAGTTGATTCATTGGAAGGAGAAGAACCTGAGGTAATAAGAACAGTGGAGAAAGAAGATGAAGTCTGGAATGGGTAAAGGCTCAAAAACACTGATATTCGACCGCCCGGAAGGGAAGGGCTATAGAGCAAGATGAAAGAAAGGAATAAATGGAGAGGAGATTTGTGGGTAGAAAGGCGAGTGGACCTAGAACGAGAGGATCCCTTAATGTGCCTCAGTGACGGACGGCAGACTCCCTGGGGTAAAACTCGGCCAGGGTGCTCTGAGGAATCCTCTTCAGCATCTCCTTGGGGAAGATTCGCAGCAACTGCCAGCCAATGTCCAGGGTTTCATACACTGTCCTGTTGTCATACGGGCCTGAGGGAGACATACAGGCAACAATGGTGCTGGTTAGCATCCACACACGATATCAACTGGGGTAGTCTCACACAAACACAGTCTCTACTGTACATAACATTATCCAAAGAGACACCAAGATATTCAATGTTAAAGCTCAAGTAAATTATTTTGTGACCAATTGTATACACAAAATGGATATGACAAATGTGTTATTTTGTGCTTATTTACACATGCAGCAGACACATAGCAAGATTATATCCCACTTCGGTTGTATATATGTTCACCTTATGAATATAAGTTTGATATTCACTCTCCTTATAGCTCTGTTTTGGTCTCCACCATCTCCTGAGAAAAATACAGTGGCTTCAGAAAGTATTCAGACTCATTCAATTTCTGCACACTTGTAGATTTTATTTTAAATGGATAAATTTGCCATATTTGCCCAGCAACCTACACTCAAAACGACAAAGTGAAAACATGTTTGTAGAAATTTCTGCAAAAAAAAGTGAAAACTAGTTGAAAATAATTTTTGAAAATAAACGATTATTTGTTCAGGTAAATTAGTTAAAAAAAAGTTCATTTGATTACTGTAAAACATTCAACAACAAATATTTACATGAATACAATTTGCAAATGATCCTCAGGGTTTTTTGGATAGTCAGTACAAATCTCAACCCAATCCAGTGGAAAAATAAGTGATTGGTGAGGCTGAGAATACACATACAAACAATCACAGTAATGATGAAATTTTGCTCCGAGGGACAAACTTCAAAAATTCATAACTAAAAAAGTAATTGCAGTAGAGTTATAGGATTGGAATTTCATAGACGTTTTCATGTGAAATTTTTCAAGAAAATCCATGACGTGAACTGGGAGGCCCTAGGTGATTTGGTATGGAATGACCCTACTGTTGGCTAGTTTCCTCTTTATTTCAGATCATCACTTTACATATATTGTGATTTTTTTTCTCTGAGACAATGATAATAATAAGACCTCTATGTTTTCTATGTCTAGGTTTTACTTTAAACAGTAACAACATCAGCACACAGAAAATATGTAGTATGTGAAATCAAAGTCAACTACCCTGAGTGCTAATACAGTAGTTAATACTTGAGAGAAATGCAATATAAATGTATTAAGTGTAGTGCAAACACATTTTCAGCTTTGCTTGGCAGCACAAAGAAAAGGTCATAAGACCAGAGAGAGACAGGAGACAGCAACTACCATGCACCTTTCAGTGAGAAAAATAGAACTCCCACATTAATTTGCTTATTAAAGTTTGGATCCTCGTGGGAATATCATTATATCTCTATAACACTCTTGCACTACCCCATTTTCACTTTTGAATTTCCTTTATAATCACTATAAATGTAAAGCTATGTGGTTTCTTTCACTCATTAATTTCCCACCAAGCTCAACAGTTCTGGGTATTTAAATGAAAGCTTCACTGCTAATTATGTGATAGCAGTGAACAGTCAAATCTGTTGCAGAAGTCTATACAGTATGTGATACAGTGACTAATCACTAAATCAGATTTCACCTGCTCCCAAACTGCTTTAACAAAAGAGCAGAACTTCTGCATGAGGTTGTCTGTGGTGAATAAATAGTTTGGGCTGCATTTGAAGGAGAGCTGGCAGAGAGCACAAGCTCACATCTGCCAAAGAAAGCAGTTAGCAGGTAATTTGGCATGTCTAAAAAGTGTGCAAACCTTAATAGGGGTTGTATGTAAGTATCCAATAACAATATCTTGGAGTTGCAACTCATAATTATTTTCATTATGAATTAATGCTATTATTGCTATTCTTAGGACTGATTATTTAGTCTATAAAATGTTTAATAAAATTGCGAAAAATGTTCATTATAAGTTTCCAAATCCAAAGGTGATCTCTGCATTCAAACTGCATGCTTTGTCTCACCAACAATCCAAAACCCAAAGATATTCACTTTACAATAGTATAAAGGGGAAGAAGCAAACTCACATTTGAGAAAGACGGACCAAACAAAGTTTGATATATTTGCTTGGTAAATGACAAATAATGAATCAGTTATAAAAATAGTTGCTGATTAATTTTCTGTCAATCAATTAGTCGGCTAACACACTAGTAAGTAATGGCTGCCTTTGTGAGAAGGCAGATGAAACAATGAATATCTCATATCCTACACTATTATGAATGTTGTACACATACTACCTCTGTAATGAATACAAGGAAATAAGGTTGAAAATTTGTGAATTGTTTCTTTAGCATCTTCTTACCTTGAGCAATGAAATTCTTCTCAAACTTCTGTAGGAACTCAAGGTAGAGAAGGTCATCAGAGGTGAGGGCCTCTTCTCCCACCACAGCTTTCATGGCCTGGACATCCTTACCTATGGCATAACAGGCATACTGAAGAAAAGGAGAGACATTAGTAATACTAATGACGACAGTTCATAATACGGTTATAAAAAAGTGGCATTAAACACCACTGCTCTGTCCAAAAATTACCCTTGTCAATGCTTTTATTTTTTTCTTTTTCAAACTTTGATTAAGACATTATAAAATGCGTTTACATGCATTTAAGTAACCAGGTTACTATAAATCCGTGTATATGTGCCACTGATGAGTAACCAGATTATAGAAGACACTGCTTCCTAAGGCAGACAGACAGAATGGAGCTCCTCTTCACAGAATGAAGAATCTGAATTTAATAAATTATCAAATGTTCAGCAGTGGAAACCAACGTATTTTGACACTGACAGGCCAACTTTGCATTAGTTTCAGTTTTAGTCGGACTTTATTTAAATATGAGGATGCATTGCTCCATGTAATGACCTCTCCTTTCATCCAGCCACTCCATTCCACTCCACTCCTTTCCCTGTCTGCAGTCTTGAGTCATGCCCATGCACACTTGTAAAAAGCCGATTAGAAACCTGGTTACCCATACACATGGCAAAGAAAATGGCGAAATCAGGTTTCTCCAACCCCCTACCCAGTTTACGAAAACCAGGTTTCTTGTTTACATGATGGTTAAGAAATCAGCTTACTGGAGGAAACTGACTGTAACCTTGTTACTTACAAGCATGTAAACGCAGTAATTCAGAGGGAAAAACATTATGTCCAGGTTACAAGATGTAATATTTAGGTACAATAGGTAAGATTTGTTACCAGCTGGTTAGAGACATCAGCATGGTCCTTCCTGGTCATCCCCTCACCGATGGCTGACTTCATCAGACGAGACAATGAGGGCAACACATTGATTGGTGGGTAGATCTGAAAGACAAAAATTAGATTGTTTGATGAATTGTTAATGCAAAATGTGAACTTTGTTAATCACTAATTTATTCTTTTATCTATAGAGGTTACTAAACAATGTAATGAACAATGTAGTTACAAGACAAGTTTTTTTCTCAATCCAAATCTTAGTTTTTTGTTATAAATATGTGAACTCATGAGATGAGCCCTTCAAGAGTACTGCATTCTGAAATTCTTTTTACTCTGTTGGTATTTTCAATAAGGAACTATTATCAGAAAATGACTTAGCTGACAAGCTTTATGGTATAACTGGAAAAAAATTGTGACCAAGAGTTAAATTGTGCACAAGTCATGAAACCCTGTGGTCTGTGCAAAATATTACTTAGTAACATTATGTTCCCCCACCAGTGTTGTAGCATATCTTGGCATGTTACCGCCACCTGTTTATCAGTGGAATAGTGCGACATCATCGGTAGCACTGTGCATCACGTCACTTGCATGAACATAACGAGGACCAACTCATAGAAAAATAGCTCCATAGTGCTACTATAGATCTGAAGCTCCACAAGGAACCTTTAACTTATATTTGGCAATCATGTAGTGTAATTCCATTGTTTATCAGTGAAGTGTATGGAACTACACTGCAGACTGGAGTCTCTGCTACTGGTCACAAGCAGAGATTAACCGGTGACAGCTGTCCTACACATACGGGTCCGCTGAATTCAACTGCATGTTGGTAGACCCACATCATATGCATGTTTGAGGTTTAACAAATAATTTAACAATGCAGAAGCTTCATATGCATATTGGATTCCAGCCTTTTTAACATTATCAAAGCATGATGGACAGTGGACTTGATTTACATCTGAGCAGTCACAATACTTAGACAAAAGTGAAACATTACATTAAGCTGGCCAGAGGTTTGCCCTTGCTTTATTTTACTTTTGGAGAATGATTTTAATTTGAATTGTTAAGCATCATGATGGGATGCATGACTAGCAACTGATTGTTTTCACCTGGTTAAATTATCAAAACCATAGGTATAAGCATCTGACAGTTTAGATTAATCAATCCATGTACAGTATACAGTGTACAGTGCATTAATAAAATTTTCAGACCCTTTCACTTTTTTCACATTTTGTTATTTTGCAACCTTATGCTAAAATTGTTTAAATTAATTTTGCCTTATCAACCTACTCATTGCACCATAATGAAAAAGAGAAAACAGAATTTCTGAAATTCTTGCAAATTTATTCAAAAGGAAAAACTGAAATCTCTTACTGACATAAGTATTAAGACCCTTTGCTGTGACACTTGAAATTTAGCTCAGGTGCCTCCCATTTCTCTTGATCCCCCTTTGACATGTTTCTACACCTTGATTGGAGTCAACCTGTGGTAAATTCAGTTGTTTGGACATGATTTGGAAAGGCACACACCTGTCTATATAAGGTCTCAAAGCTGACAATGCATATCAGACCAAAAAACAAGCCATGAGGTCAAGCTGTGGGGTTGTTTTTCAGTGGCAGGGACAGGGAGACTGGTCAGGGTTGAGGGAAAACTGCATGGAGCCACGTACAGCATTACCCTCAATGAAAACCTTGTCCAGAGTGCTTAGGACCTCAGACTGGGTCAAAACTTCACCTTCCAACATGACAATGACCCTAAGCGCACAGCCAAGGAAATACGGGAGTGGCTAAGGGACAACTCTGTTAATGTCCTTGAGTGGCCCAGCCACAGCCCTGACTTGAACCCAATTTCTCATCTCCAGAGAGACCTGAAAATGACTGTCCACTGACAGTCCCCATCCAACCTGACAGAGCTTGAGAGGATCTGCAGAGAGGAATGACAGGAAATCCCCAAATCCAAGTGTTCAAAACATATCCCATCAAACCCAAGGAGACTCAAGGATTTAATCGCTGCCAAAGGTACTTAAACTAAGTACTGAGTAAAGGGTCTGAATACTTATGTATATGCGATATGTCATTTTTCCTTTTTTAATAAATTTGCAAAAATTTCAGAAATTCTGTTTTCACAGGCATTATGCGATATTAAGTACAGACTGATGAAGAAAAAAAATTAATTTAAATAATTTTAGCATAAAGGCTGCAACATAACAAAATGTAAAAAAAAGTTAAAGGATCTGATTTCTTTCTGAATGCACTATATTTGAATCCACACAAAATGACTAGAACAGCATGTTGCATTTTGAATCAAAGCTATAAATGGGACCATCTAACCCAAAACCCACTTAGCCCCCAAGTGTGACGAATGTTCTTTCGAAAAAATGGCTTCAAAAAAGGACTGATAACTACCTGTCTGTTGTGCAGCTGTCTGTCAACGTAGACCTGACCCTCTGTAATGTATCCAGTCAGATCAGGAATCGGATGGGTGATGTCTATTAGACACAAATTGGTTTAATCACAACATATCCAACAAACTCAACTTATATAAATTACATTTCAATACAGCAGTGAAATTTATATAAAGACTACATATAATGCCTGAGTTTAAACTCACAATTGAGACACTATTCAAATCACTCACTGATTTGCAGACATTAAAACAATGTCACACGCAGGACAGAAAAAGACTGAATTTCTTCCCAGTTTAAAGACTTGACTCTAAATCAAGAGCCTGGGAGCCCTTAGGAACACTATCAGTGTTTAGTAAAAGCTGACACAATAACCTCCCTGTGATGCTGTAATGGGAACTAGATAGGAGTAGGCTCTTCATATATGTTGCTATGGTAACTGGAGGCATCAAAAATGTCTCCTCAGTCCATTTCAGATGCCTTCTCCAGTAACTGATTTGCCAAAAGATTTAAGCATTTAAGGACAAAAAATAAAATAATGAAGAATAATCCTTCTTACCACACTGATATCCAACAGATACAAAGGTAGAGTAAAGCTATTAACACTGGTTTGAATGCATAAATACATCATTCTTATCTAGGGCCGCCACAAGGCTGACGGTTGTGAAGACGTGATTTTGGTTTCACTTAAAGCACAGAAAGCTCTTGTTCTAATGCTGCTGCTCTCACCATCATTGGGCATGGTAAGAATGGGGATCTGAGTAATGGAGCCGTTTCTGCCCTCCACGCGGCCAGCACGTTCGTAGATGGTAGCCAGATCAGTGTACATGTAGCCAGGAAAGCCTCGACGACCGGGCACTTCCTCTCGGGCAGCAGAGACCTAAAGGTGAGTGGTCAGGGGTTGGTGGGAGGGCGACATGAGAGTGGTAAGAAGAAGCAGATAAAGGATACAAGGTTCTTGGCATGCGTTTAAATTTTATTATTTTTTTCTCCCTTTTTAGGGACCGAAGGTCCAAGAAACCTATTGTTTTTGTAGAGGTTATTAATGGGGGCTTGGCCAGTACCAGCGGTGCTGGGAACCTTAATGTAATCGCTCAGATTTTTTTTCATTTATTTTTTTATTCTTGCATTGGTAAAAGTGGTACTGCAGCATACACTTTAAAAGTTACGTAAGTGATATTTTCAGGGGTGGTATAGAATTTAGCTGGGTCTTATGATATAGGCCACGCACATTTCTGCCTAATAAATTTTTTTTTGCAAAAATATGAAATATGCGAAAACCTAATTTTTTGAACTCCTCCTAGGTTTTGAGTCCAATATGCACGAAACTTTGCACGTACAATCTATGGACGCTCATGATCTAAAGTTATTAATTGACAATCCAAAAAATGTGGAAATTATAACTTAACTTCTTATAGGCTGCAGTCAAAACAGTAGTGTTGCATATCTTGGCAACAATCACTCCTATTAACACGAAATTTGGATCAGTAGTTCCTCATGCCCCGCTAAACATCTGTGCAAAATTTGGTGCCTATTGACCAGTAGGTGGCACTTTCGTAGCAGAATGATAAAATATGTCAAAATTATTTTTCCAATTATTCTCTCCTGCAAGTGCTATCTACATGAAACATTGCATGTATTATCCATGTATTCTCATGATCACAAGTTATTCAAAGAGTTTTGATACTCCAAAAAAATGCCTTTTGCGTCTAAAGACCCTCATGATTAAAAGTTATTAGTTAGTTGTAATGGGCATGTAGTTTCCCATTTCCCACTGAGGCTTATGGGTCAGTTCAAGTAAGACAAAACTTGCAGAATCACGACATTTGCTAGTTATTTTGTCAAACTAAATAAATAAATACATATATGAGTAAATAAGTAAATAGAATGAGTAATCTAAGACATGGAAAAAGCAGCAGGATTAAGTCGGTGCAGGGCATTGTGCAGGATGGCTTCATTAAGTACAGGATACTAAGGTCAGGATGAATATTTGCATGGGGAATTTTTTGGGCTTCAACACTCCTAACTGAAGTATTTTTTTTCAAATCACAAGTAAATAAGTAAGCTATAAATAAATAAATAGAAAGATTAATCTACAGCATGGAACAAGCAGCAGGATCAGGGAAATGATCAGATGAATGCAGGGGATTTTGCTTGATAGATTTATAATATAAAAGACACTAAGATAGTTCCTCAGGTGCATAACTTAAGTAATATGCAAAAACAAAACTCATTAAAAGAGCACCAGAGCAACTTGCACAAGGAACTTATTGTTTTGGTAGAGATTATTATTCTTATTATTAGTAGTAGTATTATTTTTTTAATCATCATCATCGTCATCATCATCATCATCATCATCATTATTATTATGCAGCAAGACATTTTTGAGGGGCTTGGGATGGTCAGAAACTCAGGAAAATTGGCAAACGTCAGAACTGGCAAAAATTCACGAAAAGTCATGACAATTGGAACACACCTCAACTGGCGAAAATTGCGCTGTATTAAAACTGTGGCTGCCACTCCCCCCATGAGCCCATTCAATGGTCCTAATATTCTCAGCTTGCTCTGCTGCTCCCAAGTGGCCAAAAAAATAATTAATACAGCTTTAATTTTCTCTTATTTTAATCAAATTGGAGAAAATTTTAAAGCTGTAGTAATTAATTTTTTGGCCACTTTGGAGCAGCAGATAAGGCTGAGAGTGGAAGGAAATGGACTATCACCTAATTAGCATTTATTTGGAGTAAGGTTTGTGCCCACCTGATGACCTTAAGTCTAATATTCACTCTGCTTTTAGCTTTCTTTTGGACTCCACCCACTCTGTCTCTCTAGCTGCTAAATGCTCCACTATTTTCACCAGAAAGTTAGTAACTTTGTCTGTCCGCTGTTTGGTGCTGGGTAGGTAGTGGACAGTGCGTTTATCAGAGCTTATTGCTGAAAACACCTGCCTGCTGCTGCTGGTGAAAAACAAACAAACAAAAAAATGAGCTAAAAGAGGCTAAGAAACTCGATCAAGCTGAGCAGAACTGCTGGTAATAACTGACCATTCACTAAAAACCAATATACCTCAGAAACACTACAGGGCAGTGTGTATGGGGCTCTTTGAAATGACAAATAATACCACTACATTTGTCCTTACCGCGCTGCAATAGAATAACAATGTGCCATTAATTCAGTGTCTTCTACATGGATCAACTGATAAGGAAGCAGAAAATTTTTTAGCCTTGGTTTTTAAGCATGGTGTAATGATAGATGATAGTTGTTTCAGCCAGCAAAGTTGATTGCTGCTGGTTAAAAATGGAAATCCTGCTATTCTACCCCTATCTGAAATCAAGAAAGCACTTCTTAAATTAAATTATACCTTCAACCGGTAAATCTGGTAAATATGCAACTGTTGTCGCTATAAACTGCATATGTGCCATGCTAGAATGGAAATTGTAATAGGAATACTTTAGCAGTATGTAAGGGTGTCGAGGCTTAGCAAAAGGTCAGTTGTCAACCACAACTGGATGAAAGGTATCACCTGTAATGTTCTGTTCATAAAAGATAGTGGAGCTTTATGTATGTTCCAGACCTTTGGGGTAAAGGAGTTGTAAAGGGGAGGACGACTCATTTCAAACCAGAGAAATAATTATATAATAATAAAAAAATAAGTTTTTTTTAAATTAAGACTTAATCTTACTGTGCTTTTTTGCTATACTCTTCATTGTAAACAAACAAAAAAAAAAATCTACTTAATCCATTTACTGTTGGAGAGTCAAGTGATGCTAACTCCTTCAGTATCTTTCAGAAGAGGCAAACAGCTGGTTGGAAATGTTGCCATTCTGTTTTCAGGCCCTCTGCAAAAATGACCAAAAGCAAATCCTCGTTCCCAAAGTCAAGTGAATTCAGAGCAAGCAAGAAGGAAAATGCATCTCATTCATCCTTGGATTCAAAGGTTGATGGGCAGCCTAAACACTTCTGAACTGTAGATTCAATGCGAAACTAAACCTTCACAGGCATGAATGCGAATAGAAGTTAAATGTTAATGTCCTCCTGGCTCTTTGTAAGTGCTGAAATACCCATCAAGCTGCCTGAGTCTTAGCTGACTATTGGTGCAGCGTGCATGTGCCAAGGTTATGGACAGCAAATGCAAGAAGGGAAACGCACATGCACCATTTAAAAACCTACATTGTGCTGCCAGTACAGAGACACAAAAGAGTGAGTCGAGAGGGCCTTACTCCTCGCCATGAAGAGAAAGGAGGGCAGTAGGTGGAGGGGCAGAGAGGGGGAACATTTTCCTTTTAAAGCCAAGCGGACAATAATGAAATTAAGCTATTTCCTACAAGAATGAAGGACACATTATCCTCCTTTTCAGCAATGAGCACAAGACTTTAGTGAGCCCATCACCTTTGTGCTAATGGTTCAGAAAATTTACACTGGTGTTTTATGTTGACACGCTGCCACACGGCTTGGTGCTTCAACTGCTGCTGGAGTCTTCAGAGAGGATTTAGTATGGCTATACCATAATGACGATATTACTGAATATACTGGATGTGGAAAATGTACAGTATTTTAAAATAACTATGACAGTAAGGCAGACATACCTACAGTTGTATACAAAAGCTTGGCTGATATCAAAGCTTGCAAACACCTTTTGGAGCCAGCTAAGAGTTTTTTAATTTGATTTTTATATTGTTGATTTAGGAATATCCACTAGCTTTTTCTTGCAGATCACTTCAAGTTCTGAAATATTTTTTTTTGCACGCACAGTATGTTTAAGATCTACCCACAGATTTTCAGTGATGTTCAAATCTGGGGACTGTGTTCCAAAACTTATACTTGTGTTTCTTACAGTAGTTCATTGTCGATTTTGACGTTTACTTTGGATCACTGCCCTGTCGTAGAAGCCAACCTCTTTTCAGTTCCAATCTCTTGACTAACTACAGGACATTTGCATCCAGATTTTGCTGATATTTAATGAAATTCATTCTTCCCTCTATCTGTGCAGTGTTTCTTGTGTCACTGGCTGCCACATAACCCCAAAGCAGAATATTTCCACCCTCATGCTTAAAAGTTGGCAAAGGCACCCATACTTTTGTAGATGCCACAATTACTGTTTATTTTTCTTCCCCATTTCTTAAATTAATGAAATAAAAAGTAACAGTGCATAGTCCTCTGTGCCAAAGAGCTCCATTACTGTCCCAAAACTAATAACATATTAATGAACCACACCGCTGCACTGGGTGACTTTTCCTTTATTACCATGAATATACTCACTGTAATCTATTATGACTTAGTCCCACACACACCATCCTGTTGCTGAAATATTCACTGGAACACCAAATATGGATTAATATGCTGCCGAATGTAGCCCAACAAATGTACATTTTACCCCTGTTTGAGTAATGTCTGATAAAAACCTAAGTGATTAACTGTTTACTATTACTGAGCCTTTTAAAAAAAAAATGAAACTATTTGTGTGAGTGCCATATTTAAAGACTTACATCCTCAGTAAGTAACAGTGGGCTTAAGGTTTAGAGCCACAGACAGGGTAGGGAAAGCAAAAAGTATTGAGAGACAGACCAACATATCTTTGGTCTTTGTGTTTTCATGCAATTTGATGACATTAAGAAAAATTATTTTAAAAAAACTAAAAAAAAAAAAAAACTTATGCTTTAATCGTTTCACATGTGGTAAAAGTGACTACAAGTAGCTAAACTAACAAGTGATAAAGTGAGACAAATAAATGACTTCCTACTTGCAGGCAAAATTAGTACTTTTTTTATGGTTCCAAAAGGGTACATAAAGAACTGAAAATAATTTTTTTACTGCTTACACATTCAGCCTTTTCAAACCAAGAACTTAGACAAATGTATCAGATGGTGCATGTGAACATTTGAAAAGCGTAACCAACATATGTACAATAAGAGAGCTGATTTGATAGTCGTACCTCTCTCAGAGCCTCAGCGTAGGAGCTCATGTCAGTCAAGATGACCAGGACATGTTTCTCACACTGATACGCCAGGTACTCGGCTGTAGTCAGTGCCAAGCGTGGGGTGATGATACGTTCTATGCTGATTGGTCGCAGAAACAAAAAAAAACAAGTTATTACAATGTACACATACAAACTTGAGGTCTGAATTGAACTTGTCAAAGCAAATTTTTTTTTATTCTAAAGACTGGTCATACATTTTACATTTGTGAAAATGAAGCCAGTAAACATAACATTCTGACATTATACATCATCTTTGATGTCAACTGCTATTAGAACATCCTTCAGGATCAATTACCAAGCAAAATATACAAAATATTGGAGTAGCTGGTACAATTACTGCTTTCACATTTTGAGATAATTTCTGGATGAATCTTACGTGGGGTCGTTGGCCAGGTTCAGGAAAAGACAAACGTTGTCCATGGAGCCATTCTCCTCAAAATCAGACTTGAAGAAGCGGGCAGTTTCCATGTTGACCTGAGAGACAAATGATATTAAGTTAATGATACTGAGGGACCTTAGGTGAAATATTTTGAACCATTCTGACAAAATGTTAAACATTAGCCCTTTTCTGATATCAAATATGTAACATTACTGGCTTCATGTATGTTACATCAGAAGTTTTAAAACTATGAGAAAAGGGGGACACAGAGGAAGAGACATGAGGCAAAGTGCACGCTGATGTTAGGGAAAAAAAAAAAAATGGGTGGGTAGTTAGTGTAGATTTGCCGACTGATCTGGCCCAATTATGAACAAAGTCAGCAGTTGCAGCAGAGGCACTGAAACACAGCTCATGGAGACAGTAGGGGAATTTTAACCCAACCGCCACAATTTGCATTAAAATCGTGATGCATAACTCAGTCATATCTGAACACACTGACATGATCTTCATATTTTTAGATTCAGTGTGACAAACTTCCCAAGAAAATCATTATCTATGATGTCCATCTCTAACAGATGTCCATAAATCCACTGAGAGATCATAAAAAAGACACTCCTTATGACTCTAAAACTTGCCTGAGAATCATCAGGTTTTTATGTTTTCTTCAATATTAAAGTAATCAAGTGAAAGTTGTCTGCACATCCATAGCTATACTGCAACCAGGAACTGCTACTAGCTAAATCTGCATTTTACTGGATCAATTTTCCAAAATGTAGTAACAGTAGCGACTTTTTCCTCACAGACATGGGTGTCTGTTATATACAGTAAATGCTGGTTAAGGCCTTATACAAACATGACAGAACTATTATGGAAACAGCATGGTGCATAGAGGGACTGCTGTCACTGATGATAGCATTGGTAAGTGGAAGACCATCATTTGTGTGAGGGATACTCACCCCCCTTTATCACAGTGCATCCCCAAATACTTCATTTTTTTCCTCATAAATTTCATTGTTAGGTAGAGAATGCTGTTGCTTGTTTTATAATGTCCCACAGTGCCAACATATAGAATGACAAGACTCTCATTTGTTTTTATTTGCTCACATGCTGAATAGTGAGTGTTTTGCTGGATATGTATAATTTCATCTAAGCACTTGGCATTTTAGCTTTTACTAGACCTATGCTGTGTTGTGGTACAGAAGTGTTCCTAGGTCCACCCAAGTAAGACTGCTGTCATGACTTATGTAAAAGTGACTCAAACCCTTATTCAGAAATGTCAACATGTTTACTTAACAACGTTCATCATTGAACAAGGCTACAGTAAAGCAGCAAATCATTACAATTGATAAGCTGGAGCTGTGAGATCTTTGGCATATTTGCTTTAAAAATGACTTAAACTAATTAATGGTCTTGTCTAAACCGACACTAAAAGCAAGATATGTGACTGAGGAGAAGAGAATTTGATACTGCAGGGCTGACAGTGTTAAAGGACCTGTTGAATAGTAACCTGTCTACATGGCCGGAGGATATGCTCAGAGGTGCAGAAATAACAAGAGGGACTTAAAGGTTAAATCACCTGGTGAATAAAAGACAAAAAGCAGGGTGGGAGTGAGGGATCAAGGTGTCACGTCAGGGTTAAGAGGGGGATTAGAGTCACAGATGGGGGGAAAATACATTTTTGAACAAGTGGCTGCTGAACACTGCCTGCTTACCCCCATCGCTGCAAAGACAATGGCAAAGTTCTCAGCACTGTAGTCCATTACATCCTTGGACTTCTGCACCAGGCCGGCCTGGCGACAGATCTGGGCAGCAATCTGACAGTATGAAAACATACAATGGTATTTAGACAGTTAAGAGGTATAAATGTGAACACAAAGTCTTAAAAAAAAAAAAATAGTTTTTAGGGTTCCAAGCCCAGGGGCCTGGGAGCCACACATGCAAAGCAGCTAGGTTCCCAGTACCAGCAATGCTGGGAACCCTATTGTAATTGCTCGGGGTTTTTGTAATTTTCTAATTTTTTTATTTTTTTATTCTTCCATTGGTAAAAGTCGTACTGCAGCGTACACCATAAAAGCTACGTAAGTGAAATTTTCAGGGGAGGTATAGAATAGAAAGACACCAAAAATGACACGTCCACCAGCAGGTGGTGCTAAAATTAAGGTAAGTGTGTTTTGACCAGTAACTCCCACATTGTACATCTCTCAATCAAAAATCTTATGTGAATGTATGCCATGAGTTTAGCTGAATGTCGTGATATAAGCCATGACTATTTCTGCCTCTAAATTTTTCCCCAAAATTGTGAAATATGCGAGGACAACTCTTTCGAACTTTTGCTGCAAAATAATGAAATAGGCTAAAAATATTTTTACAAAATACTCTTAGGCTTTAGGTGTGATCTGCATGAAAATTTGCATTTATCATCTATATACTCTCATGATCACAAGTTATTAAAAGGAGTTTTTATACTCCAGCAAATGCAACAAATATGAAGGAAAAACTTGTACTTATACACAGGAAGTGATGTCATACAATGGTATATTGGTGTTTCAGATTAACACAAAACTTGGGCCACTAGTTTGCCATTCTGCGCAAAATTTCTTCAATAATCTTTCAAAACACTACAGTTTTTAGTTGTAGCCTAATTAATGTTCACAACGTGTGCCCACAACTTGAAAATAATGTAAGATGAGCAACACAAGATATGAAATACTAATACATATCAGACAAATTGAAGTAACAGGTGTAGCCTATTTACTTTGCAAACCTTATTTTTTAAATAAAAATACTGATATGCATTAAAGTATAACTGGGAGATTTTCCTGCAATTGAAATGACACAATCAGACAGATCCTTTCTCTTGTCACACATCATTAACCATTGGTCTTGCTGACACAGAAACACACAATGACGTTTCATAAGCACATTAAGCACATTAAACGACTTAAAGTTTCATTTAAGCCATTTCGGGATATACACTAATTAGTCACATTTGTCATTTTTACTGTACAAGTGGTGGTCTTTGCTAAAAAGACAAGCCTGCTCTAAATGTTTTCTACACTGATGTTTGCTTGTAAAAAAAGAGATGACAACTAAAAGGTTCAATAGAGATTTGTTAGAATGAGATCTTAGTGAATCTGACTAAGTTGTCAACCAGTAATGGAACTGGCAGAATCCAACCCTTCATGACTGAGTAGTGAATAAAGATTTCTTTAAGGTCCTCAAGATGCTGACACTGTGGGAATCAAAATCTTAAATTTGAGCTATTATTCATTAAAAAAAGAAAAAAAGAAAAAAATACCTCAAAAGGACAAGCATTCATCTATTCTTGGAAGAGGCCACTGAAACAATTAAGGCCATAAAATAATGAGACTGCTGTATAATTTAAATAATATACTGAACACATGGATAATGAGAGGCTGATATTACTGGTTACAGGTGGCACTTTTCTATATTTTTCTTATTGTAAACAATATCAAGAAAAGACCAAAACCAACAATGTGGTAGTCTGTTTCTCAATACTTTCTGACTTCCCTTCCATATCTGTGGCTCTCAGCTCCAAGCCCAGAGTTATTAAGAGGGAGGAGCCATTTTGGGTGCTCCCGGTTCCAAAAATAAAAGTTCCATTCATTTTTCCCCCCTAAACAACATTGCGTGACTGACAGTTGGAGCTCTTCTACAGCATGGATTGACATGAAACTCTCCCAGTTGAATCATCAGTCCAAAAGATAAGGCAACTGTATTACAAAATAACTGGTTCTTTGACAAAAGTCAAAGGGTATAAACCTGTGTGCATAAAAACAGAGGGAGAAGTTAAGTACGACTCCAAAGGTGCATTTCAGAAAGAAAAATTCAGTCACAGAGCTTTAAATTCTATCATGTGCACCACTAACAGCAAACTGTAGTTTAAGATTACACTGTTAAACTCATTTTACAGTCTACAGCATTAATCAATTCACTTTGAAATTCTGGCACACTTTTGGGTAAATTCTGCAACTATGGTGCAGTGTTTTGTTTACAACTGCAACAACGTCTTTTGAATTCCCTACCACTCTGACTTGTGCCTCTGACAGGCTAATTCTCCATAGCAATGCCGACAACCATTTCAAAATGATGGGAAAAAAATGATTTCTCATAGAAGAAGCTGAAATAATTGAAAATGTTTGTCATAACATAAACCTAAAAAAAGAAAAATTTGAAATGGGTATACAGAATGGGGCTAATACACTTCTGGAACTACAGTGGCCCCCTCACTTTGCAAATCTAATAGTTCCTACTGAAGTTATAAATCTGAAGTTATAAATGCTTTAAATATATATATATCATTTAATTTCTTTAAAAAAGGCTTAGTAATATCCTAAAACAGCTAGACAGTGTAGTTTTTAGCAAATGTTACTCGAACAGGAAGAAATAGTACATTTGTTGAGGACTATTTTCAGCAGTGGATGTATCCACGGTTGTAGCTCTAGAACTTGGGACAGCAGGACAGTGTATGTGGGACTGAGTAAAAATAAACTCCAGTGTGTTTCCATGGTACCAAAGACACATGTCAGTGAAAAAGTGTGTCTCACTGATGTATTTTTAATAGTTTTCTTAAAACAATGGGGCTCTATGGCACAGAGGCTTTTGTTAGTTACAGAAGTATCTGGACAGTGACACATTTTTTGTAATTTTTCCTCTCTACACCACCACAGTGGATTTGAAACGAAGCCATCAAGATGTGGTTGAAGGGTGGACTTTGAGGTAGACAGCCGCCCTCCATGAGTCAGGTCCTGTTCAATGTTTCTAACTGTTAAAGGGAGTTTCTCCATGCCACTGCTGCCAAGTGCTTGCTCATGGGGGAATGTTGGGTCTCTGTAAATGTAACCATAAAGAGTACGGTCTAGACCTGCTCTATATGGAAAGGGCCCTGAGATAACTTCTGTTATGATTTGGCACTATATAAATAAAACTGAATTTAAATGAACAGAATAGACTTTCAGCTTTAACTCAAGGGGTTTAACAAAAATACCCCATTCACAGTTTAGGAATTACAGCCATTTTTATACATAGTCCGTCAATTTCAGAGGCTCAAAAGTAAGTGAACAAACCAACACAATTATAAATATAAGGATTATTTTTAATAATTGGATGAAAATCCTTTGCAGTCAATGACTGCCTGAAGTCTAGAACCCACAGATGTAACCAAATGCTGAGTTTCCTCCCTTGAGATATTTTGCCAGGCCTTTACTACAACCGCCTGCAGTTGCTACTTGTGGTCGTGTCTTTCTGCCTTCAGTAAGTAAAAAGCATGCTCAACTAGGTTGAGGTCAGGTGACTGATTTAGCCATTTGTATTGTGAAGCACCGTCCTATCAGTTTAGCAGTACTTTGCTGAATCTGTTCATTATAGCCATATACACTTCAGAATTCATCCTGCTACTTCTATCAGCAGCCCCTTCATCAATAAACACCAGTGACCCAGTTCCATTGGCACCTATAAATGTCCATGCCATAACACTACCTCCACCATGTTTGGTGATTTGGTGGCTTTGGATCATGAGCCTTTCCTTTCCTTCTCCCTATTCAACTCTTGCTATCATTCAAGTTAATCTTGGTGTTATCTGTCCAAAGAATCTTGTTCCAGAACTGGGCAGTTCTGTAGTAGTAGTAGTAGTTGTAGTTGTAGTTGTAGTTGTCTTCCATGGTCTTCCAGGACTTTTGGTGTTGCTGAGCTCGCAAGTACATTCCTTATTCTTAAGAATGTATCAAATTGGGGATTTGGCCACTCCTAAAGTTTCTCTTCATTTACATTGACACCTCTTTCGACAGGATTTTGAGAGTTCCTATGAACAGCTATGAAATGCGAATTCAACACTTAGAATAAACTCCAGACATTTTATCTGCTTAATTTTTTATTAAATAACGAGGGAACTGGCCATGAAACTGATTGTCAGTCATTTGTCCAATTACTTTTGAGCCTCTGAAAATTATGCACTATGTATACAGGTAATTCCTAAATGGTTAATGCAATATTTTTGTGGTGGTGTACAGGGGGAAAATTTCAAAAATTGTGTCACTGTCCAAATACTTATGTACATAACAGTCTTTGATTACAAAAACTACAGCACCCAGCTGTTATAGGAAATTACTGAGCTTTATTTAAAAAAAAAAAAATCAAACTAAAGTTTTACATCTTCAGTACAAACCAGCCGGCTTCTAGCTCAGTCCATTTACCATGTACATAGACAACCAGAGACCATTCTGCGATGGGATCACATCAGCCGCTACGTCCATCACCATGTTGACATTCCTAGGAACGTCTCAAAGTTTAGAACGTCTCAAGTTTTAAAACGTTTCAAGGTTTAAAACATCTCAAAGTTTAACAAAGTCTTTTTTGCTGTGTCAATAAAAACTTAAAAATAAGGTTTTAGTATATATTAAAACATCCCCCAAACTACACAAAGAAATACATTGTTGTTACTGTCTTATAATGTTTTTCCATTGTGAGAAGGTAACAGCATTACATTTTTTCCTGAGCTCTGAAATGTAAAGGACTGCAGGGCTAAAAAGAAGAATACAAGGGTCAACACTGGTTTCTAAATCCTCTTTTTTTTAGCTGAAGAGCATCAAGAACAGCCAATGGTCACTCAAGAATCCTCAGTTGTGCTGGAGTGCTTCAGTAAATTGAAATCAATCAATAATTGTTTCACCCAAAAACAATGGTGGTGTCTTTGTGGCCACTGTTTATTTCATTTTATTTCTGTAGCTGTCCTACCTTATCTTGGGTATTGTGAGAATCTAGCTGGAAATAACAGATCACTCTCCTGATCTTGTTGGTTTAATTTCCACTCAGCCACAACAAAGCTATCTGTGCTGCACAGCTGTCAGTCACAATGTTTACAACACAAACTGTAGCAAAAAGTAGAGCTCAGTAATTGCAGTACAAGCACAATGAGTTTGGTTAAAGTTGTGTTTTCTTTAAGGGTGAAGTACTAATCCCATTAAAAGACACTGAATACATGGTTTTTCCTGCTGAGGGATTTTTGTTGTGTTTTTAATGTTGCCATGTATGTGTGTGCAGGTCATGTGTGGCACCTACCAATGAGCTGCCAAATATTTTACCCTCACTTGGACTGCTTTTATACAGCATGAAATATGTATGACACTTGTGAGATGTTTAACATTTATGTTGGACACCTGAGTCATGAATTTTAATTGTGAGGCATGAAAAACCCCCGGGAAAGAAAGCAGAACTCAAATTGTTGTCACATGTCACTAAAGAAACAGTAGACACATGTGAATGACCTGACTCATCAATGTTAGACATTTCCATTGTGAGACTGCCACAGAAATAAACACTAAATTACCCGAAAGCTTTTATCTTTAAATTTTGGCACTCCAAGTGGCAAATTATTTTATTTTATTGAAAATTGATTGTAACTTGAGCATGGAAGTTCATTTTGACCTTGGGAAGATATATACTAATTTAGCTTCTGGTATTGAAGATGACCACACACTAAGCTCCAATAATTGTATTGTTCAAAGTTCCAAGTTCATCAGGATTTATTCCAAAAGGAAGGAGAAAAAAAATAAATAAATTAAAAAAAAAATCATTTTCAAAAGAAAAGAAATGAGATGTATAGTATACAAGTATTGGCATTTTTTAGTCAGATATTGCCCTCCCCATCTTTCAACACCCTCCTCTCACGGTTTTCAAAAGAGGAAGGAACCTAAGAGATTGCTTAGTTAAGTCAGATTTATTCCACCTCCTAAATCTACACTGCAAATTATTCTTAGTGGAGCGGGAAACCAGCAATGTGGTGCACGTAGTCAAGGCAGCTACACTTACTGATGCTCTTCATTCAACCATCCTCACACTGGAAAGTCTATTTCTATTACAGACATCATCAGTTGAAACAAAAAAGTGGTTATCTATCTCACAACCTACCCATGTGCTACATCACATGTTGGTAAAACTATAAGGGAATTTAAAATATGTATAGCAGAGCACAGACGTAACATCAGATGCAGGAATTTGAGTTCTCCCATAGCTGCTCATTTCTTCGAAAAGAATCACCCAATTTCATCTTTACGCTTTATACCATGGCCACTTGCAAACAAAATTCCATATGTATGTTTGATAAGTAGTTAGAAAGGCCTATTTAAATATTTTTTAAATATGTGTATGTTGATTATCTCATGGACAGGTTTTTTCCTTAATATTATGATTTTTTAATATTTGTATCACATCTTATGTCTTTATATTATTTCATTGTATAGCGTGCGCCCCTAAATATACTTTTTTTTTTATAATGACCAAATGCAAATACAAGCCCATGTATTAATATCTACTGTAAGTAGTCCTTACTTTTAGAGTGTCTTGATTAACCTAGGTTATTGAGAAATCTGAACATGTTTACTGACATACACACACAGAAAAATATACACTTAACTGTACTGCGTGGTACAAAGAAGTGAGTTGTTTAGTCTACCCTCATTGATTTGAATGGGGTGGACAAAATAATAGGAACACCTGTCAACATAACGCAGTGCAGTTCAGCAGCACCACAAATTGCATCCTCCAAAAATGATCATACAGTTGAATCAACACCTCTTTAATACAGTTTCAACAAAAATTGATCATTAGTACCATCAGGAAGGAGGATTTATTGCAGGATTTTTGTAATAGGCTGCATTAGTATTAGCTCATTATATCTAATAAACTGACAACTGAACATATATACATATAATGACATGTTTTGCTCCCCTACCTTTTTCTAGTGTTCAGTGATTATGATTAACTCAAATGTACTCTTGTGGATTGCTGATGATGTCACTGATTAAGGATTAGTACTAGGTGTGAGAGGTGTGTGTATATAAGGCTATCTGATACTAGTACTGAATTTGCCTTGAGAGAAACCAGGTGTGGTCAAAACAGTCATATCATGAACACATTGGCGCTTAGTGTGCTGTCATCTTCATTTTTATGCGCATCATTACCATAGCCTAGATTTTGGTGTGCATTCCCCAGTTTCCAGTTTGCCATTTGCCTGAAAAATGATTATTAACAGAAAAATTAGAAGGATTAAACCTCACTTACATTTAGATAAATAAATGCCTTGAGATAGCTGAGGATTTATTTTTTGAAGAACTGCAGTAATTTTTTTTATATTGCATCTGCAAAATACTGACAGTGGGGAAATGACCATCTCTGACTCCTCTGAAGGATTACTGTTTTTAGTTGTACCATTGCTGAATATCACTCAATATCACTGCATGACAACATTTAACACTTGATGTTTTAACTAAAACATTTCCTGTGTTTTAACTTCATAGTTGCTTCGCTATCTTGATGTGATATCACTACATCTGGCCAGTTATCCACAGTAAGAAGAAAAATATGTAACTACTACCTGACAACATAATTTACAGTAATGCAAATTAAAGCCATTGTACTCCTAATTGTGAACAGTACAACGCTGCTCCAATGTCAGACTCTCAATGTACATTTGTCAAAAAAGTATCAAAATCATTGACCCAGAGATAGTCTTTTTATTCCACGCACACGTCTTCCTCGTTGAAACCTGGTGTCTACATTACCCACAATGCAACTCGACCACCAAGAGTTCCGTCAGAGATTCCTGTGTATTATGCTAGAAGCAGCTTATGTAGCCTCAAGCCGCTAGCCTCAAGCAGAGATGAGAACCAGACTACAGAGATCTGTTAAAGCTCACTTCTTTCTAACTCCTGACCCTCAGATTTTTTTTTGTTTTCAAACTTGTAGTTTTCCGGACCAAATGACACTGACTCAAGTGACATCACTTTAGGACATTTATCACACAGCTCCTTCGAGACCCAAAAAAAGCTTTAGACAGCTTTTTTTGACGTATGCAGTAGTACTTCCTACCTGTGAAAACTGGTGCCGTTCACCTTTAACTAAAAATGTATTAATCAAATAAATCACATAATTACTGATTTATTGCCAAGTAATACTGATTACAAATCAGGTATTAAGTTGGAAGCCTTTCTTTTACTTTGAAATATCAATCATTAATTTCTATTTATCTTGCATTTTGGTATTAAAGAACTTCTGATACTAATTTCCTCGCATTCAGAAAATATTCCCAGGATGCTGGTAATCAGGTATCAGAGGGATGTTTTTCTGCATGTGTTGAACTAAACCCGTTTGGTGATCTCACCTCGTTGTGTGGCAGTCCAGCAGCGGAAAAAATCGGGATCTTCTGTCCTCTGGCGATGCTGTTCATGCCATCAATGGCTGAGATGCCGGTCTGGATCATCTCCTCGGGGTAGATACGGCACTGAGGATTGATGGGCTGACCTGGAAAACACAAACACTGTTTACCTTAGACGCCAAGAAAAACAATGACACAGTTCCATGTTCATCATACAGGTGGTGGACAAAAAAACAAAAAAAACAGGAAACCTCATACAGCACAATGATACCATAAAGGATTAAATACAATTGCTGTCTATGTTTGTGAAAAATGTTTAATTGTTAGTGATGGGATCACTACATTCATCGTAAATTTTTAGGCCATAGTTTAGGATTATAGTCAGCAAGCAGAATATTTAAACAAATGTAGTTTCTTATAAAAACATTTCTAGATTTTAAATTCTATACCAGTTACCTTGCTGACCTTACTGTTATTGACTGAAAAATTGACAATGAATGCAATAAATAATAAAACTGAATAGCCTTAATATAAGCAAGAACATTATAATTAAAAGTAACACGGAAATTCACAGGCAGTGTGACTGATGGAACAAAAATTTAGTTTACACTGTGCATTTATTTTCTCTGCTCTGCTCTGAATATAGATTCCGTTTTTTTCCCCGTCATCATCACATTGAGTCCATAAAAAAATATTTACTATTAACAAAATTTCATCACGTTCTTCTGAGCTGCAGAAATGAAATAAGAGTATAAGGGATACATTAGACCAATCACTGGCAGTATTTTTAAATTTCAGTTAAATTAATGTACTGTATGTAATCTTATTACTAACTATATGATCAACTTACTTCCTGCCATTTGTTAGTAATATTGTTTTAACCATATATATATATATATATATATATATATATATATATATATATATATATATATATATAAAAACACACACACACACACACACACACACACGTATGTACGCATACATCTACGTGTATGTAGCAAATCCTATGAGCCGTTCTCTCTGAAAGTTTTCTTGGTCTCCCAGACCTCAACTTGACCTCAACAATACCACCATTCCCGTTAACTACCATTTCTTAATTACATTACGAAGTAAGGACACGGCTAGCCGGAAACGCCTTTCTATCTTCTTATAGCCTCTCCTGCTTCGTGGCCATCAATTATTTTAATTGTCAGAGTGCTACGCAGCTGCTTAGAGGAGCCCATGGCTGCTGATTGTTGGGGCAAGGTTGGAGGAATATTTATAAAGCTTTGAAATTTGCATCACTTGGCCTTTCCTAACGATGACTGAAAACAAGCCATAGCCTTACCAGGCTAATTAAGGTCTGAGACCTTGGTAAAAGTTACCAGAGAGCTTAATGTCTAGGGGTGCCCAAACTTTTGTATAGTGCTCCTTTCCTTTTTTTTCCCTCTCTAAACTTGTACAAAACAAAGAAATACACTAATCTTGCTTAAAATGTTGACAAGAATGTTTGACCTTAAAACTTTATGCCTTTTGGAGATCAGTTCATCTTCTACTGACTTTACTATTCACAGTATCAGAAATTTTGACCAGGGGTGCCGAAACTTTTTCATGTCACTGTATATATCTTTTGTATATATACACACACCATTCAGCCAAAACATTAAAACCAGTACCCAGCCCTGATGCTCATAGGTATACCTTATGTGGGACATCTAATAGGTGAAGTAACATATACTCACCAAGCATTTTGTTAGGAACACCAATATAATTCTGATGTTGGAAGATGTTGGAAACATTCCTTTGAGATTCTGGTCCATGCTGACATGATTGCATTACATTTCTACATATTTGTCAGCTGCACATTTTTGCTGCCAATCTCCTGTTCTACCAAAACCTAAGAAAAATATTGCATTAACCACTTAGGAATTACAGCAATTTTTATACCATTTTTGTACCTTGTCCAAAAGTAATTGGACAAAAATTATTTTTTCATGCTTAGATAAAAATCCTTTGCAGTCAATGATTGCCTGAAGTCTGGAACCCATGGACATCACCAAATCCTGAGTGAGATTCTTTGCCAGGCCTTTACTGCAGGTGCCTTTAGTTGCTGCTTGTTTGTGGCTATTTTTGCCTTCTGTTTTGTCTTCAGGAAGTAAAAAGCATGCTCGATTGGGTTAATGTCATGTGACTGACTTGGCCATTGAAGAACGTTGAATTTTTTTTGCCTTGAGAAGCTCCTGGGTTGCTTTTGCAGTATGTTTTGGGTCATTATCCATCTGTACTGTGAAGCACCGGCCTATCAGTCACAGCATTTAGCTGAATCTGAGCAGAAAGAATAGCCATATACACTTCAGAATTCATCCTGCTACTTCTATCAGCAGTCACATCATCAATAAACACCAGTGACCAAGTTCCATTGGCACCCATACATGCCAATTCCATAACACTACCTCCACCATGTTTGACAGATGATGTGGTATGCTTTGGATCATTTCCTTCTCCATACTCGTCTCTTCCTATCATTATGGTCCAAGTTAATCTTGATTTCATTGGTCCAAAAAATCTTGTTCCAGAATTGGGCAGGCGTTTTAGAGGGTTTCTGGCAAACTCTAATCTGGCCTTTCTGTTCTTGAATGTTACGAGTGGTTTGCACCTTGTGGTAAACCCTCTGTATTTACATTTATGAAGGCGTCTCTTGATTGTAGACTTTGACAATGATATGCCTACCTTCCCGAGAGTGTTCTTGACTTGGCTAGATGATGTGAAGGGGTTTTTATTCACCAATGAAAGAATTCTGTGATCATCCACTATAGTTGTCTTCCATGGTCTTTCAGGCCTTTTGGTGTTGCTGAGCTCCTCAGTGCATTCCTTCTTTTTTAAGAAGGTTTGCATTGTTTTTTCAGCCTAATGCTGGCCTCCTTCATTAGTATGAACCTTTTTGGACCACATACTGAGCGTTCCCATGAACAGCTATGAAATGCGAATTCAACACTTGGAATCAGACCTCTTATCTGCTTAATTTGTCATGAAATAATGACGGTACAAGCCACACCTGGCCATGAAACTGACTGTCAGTCAATTATCCAATTACTTTTGAGCCTCTGAAAATGAGGGACTACATATAAGAATGGCTGTAATTCGTAAAACGTTAATACAAAATTTTTATTAAAACCCATGAATTAAAGCGGAAAGTCTACGCTTCAATCAATCAAGCTTTGTTTCAAATCCATGGTGGTGTAGAAGGAATTGTGAAAATTGTGTAATTCTCCAAATACTAATGGACGTAACTAAATGGACTGAACTTACATAGCACTATTCTAGTCTCATCGACCACTCAAAGCGCTTTACACTACTGCCGCATTCGCCCATTCACACACACATTCATACAGTACTGTTTTCTATACATACGGCGCTTTCTACACACACATACACACACTCACACACTGATGATACATAGGGGGTAATTTGGGCCTCAGTATCTTGCCTAAGGACACTTCAACATGCAGACCGGAGGAGACGGGGATCAAACCACCAACCTTCCAATTACTGGATGAGAAGCTCTATCTCCTGAGCCACAGCCGTCCAGAACTGTAAATGTAGGTTGTGGCATTCAAACCATGATTGACTGGTATTAAAGGGCCCTGACTTCTCCAAGAAAACAATCCCCACACCATTACACCACCACCAGAGTGGACTGCTGACTGCAGTTTGGGTCCATGAAGTCATGCTGTTCATGCCAAATTCTGACCCTACAATCTGCATACCTCAGCAGAAATCCAGATTCGTCAGACAAGGCTACGTTTTTCCTGTCTTCACGCGATTCACTGACTGGATAATTGCATGAATAAGCAGGTGTATAAGTGCTCCTAATAAAGTGCTTGGTGAGTCTATATTGTCGGCATTTTTATCGAGAGGTATCTTTATTAACATCGTCCAAAATCCATATTTTTTTGTAAAATAATAACTCTTCCATTAGATGTTTGATGAATGTGTTTGTTTGTGTTTCAGAATTTACCTTTATCAGTTTGTTTTATGTTATTTGAGATAAAATTACTTTAATGTACTATTTTTGTCAGAGACATCAATTTGAATTAGAAAATATCCTACAAATCAACAGGAGGACAACAGGTTACTGAGGTCATACCCATGATGTCCAAGTAGTCCTCAGCCAGAACATTGGGCCCACGGTCGATGGGTTTGCCTGAGCCGTTGAACACACGCCCTGAAAGAGGAAGATTTTCTGCTTTGAGCCAAGTAGAATCAAGTGCATTGTATGATAAGTTGCAACTATTTGGTTTACCTGAATGCTGAATTCTAAGATAATTACTAACAAACACTAATAAAGTGCCATTCATTAGATGAAACTTACAACCAAATCTGATCTATTCTGTTTTGTGTCAGACTTTGTGTCAAATTTAAGAGTGCTTCTGATGACTCTTGTTGAGCCTACAAGTAACAAGTACAAGTAATTATAAATTCATGGACATGATTAATGATACTTCAAAAACAAAAGCAGGTATACTTTCTACAGCTGTTCAAATATATGTAACCTTGTGCTGTACTGAGATAATCACACTGATTGAGACATTCAAGAGCATTCAGAAATAAGGTTTGATTCAGTACAGTCTTGCTTTTACCATTTACTGAGTAGATTGAAAACTTTAGTAAATTAAGATAATTGAAGAAAACTGCAGTATAAGAGTTTAAATAGCATTCAACATGATTTAAAATGTTCATCCTTGTGTTACAAAGATAGAAGAATGAGGAAGATTATATACTTTATTCTTTAGAGTGTTATCAATAAATTTGGTTTAAATTTGCCATGTGAAATCATGTTGATCATACCCAGCATGTCCTCTGACACTGGGGTACGCAGAATATCACCAGTGAACTCGCAGGCTGTCTTCTTGGCATCAATGCCTGATGTTCCCTCGAACACCTGTACAAGTGCAGACACAACAAGCAATTAAGATTTTTAAAATAAATCTCAGGACAATTTTTAACATAAGCATACTAACATGCTTAAAATGATGATGCTAGCATATTAATGTTTAGCAGGTATAATGCTTATCATGTTAACATGCTAATCTTTGCTAATTAGCACTAAACACAAAGTTCAACTGGGGATAATGGGAATGCCATTAGTTTTGCAGTTTATTTCCAAAGTATTGGACAAAATTGAATTTTGATCTGATGATACAGCAAGAGACAAAATCAGAAGATCACATTTTTTACAATTCATTCCCTGGGGACCATTAATGTGTGCATCAAATTTGAAAGTAATTCATCCTAAAATTGTCAAGATATTTATAATAATAAATGTATAATACAGATACAAAGAATTACAAAGTCAACATCATGGTGGCGCTAGAGAAAAAGCTTAATCAACGTATTTATCAACAACAAATCCGACAAAAACGCCAAAACCAACTATGTGGTAGTCCCTCTCTCAATACTTTGACTTTCCTATGGCTCTCAGCCCTAAGTCCACTGGTTCTTACCGAAGATGAAAATCTTTAAAGTCCCTCTCTACTGAAAAAAATGTTTTACTTATTTGTTACTTTACTTGGATGTTTGAGCTTCACTGTGCAGAATTATGTATTTACAGCGTGACACTAGAAGGCTTTTTTCACATTCCTCTGCTGAAGGGAAAGTTTCTCAGAGTTCACCTTAAATCTGAGTTTAACATTAGCAGATACTGACATCATTTTATGATATCACAACTACTTTGTATGCCAATCATGGCTCAATCTGCAACTTACAACTGTGATTTGGACACTTGAAACTTCCAGCACACATAAACTGAGAATGGACTTTTTTACAGAAAAGCCATATCAGACAAATATTATTACTCAAAGCACATTTGTTTATTGTCTCTTAAAATATGCCTAGAGGGAATCTCTAAAAACTGCTCAGATACAGTAAACAACAAACCCGAGTACACTCCTGGTCAATATCACTAAAATGTGAAGTAATAATAAATCCTTTCCATTAAATATAGTTTTGTTTTCAGCCAAAGCCCAAGCGGAATGAAGCCAGTAAATTTGAAAAACAAAAATGTTTGAAAATTATTGTGAAAGGTTAATATCAAAGAACCAACTGCAACAAATGTCAGTACACCAGTCTTCACACAATTCTGTAGAGAGATGTTCTGCCATTCTTCACAAATGATTCTTGTCAGATGTTTTTTTGTTAGAGGGGTTTTGTTGCTTTAACTTCCACTTTAAAATACTCCAAAGGTGTTCTATAGGATTCAAGCCAGGGGCATATTTGGCCAGGTCATAGTTTTCACTTTTTTCTTCTTTGGAAAACTCTAGTGTATTTTGGATCATTGTCATGTTGGAAATGAATTGTTCTCCTACCAAGCTTCTTGAGACTTCATTAAGTTAGGGGGTTTATAAACTTACATTCATAGTGCCATCTATCAGTGTCATCTGCCTTACACCTTTTGCACTCATGCAGCCCCATATCAGCAAACTCCTACCTCAATGTTTCATGGTCGGCACTATGCAGTCACTGTGGTGGTTCGTGCCAGGCCTATGTCACACATGCCGGACATCATCTGATCCAAGCAAATTTATTTTGGGTTTCATCTGTACAAAGAATTTGCTGCCAATATTCAACAGAACTTGGTTTTCTGAGTATGGTACTCTTCTTGGACGCCTTCTAAAGAGATTGATTTCATGCAATGTGCTTTGCACTGTCTGATAAGACACTGGAACAGTACTGGAACAGCAGCAATTCCCTGTCAGCTGGGCAATTTAGTTTTTAGCAAATGTGACTCAGGCAGGAGCAAACTGTATTTTTTGGGGACTATTTCCGGCTATGGATTGATACACATTTGGTGCACTAGTGAGTATCTACAGCAGCAGGACCCTCAAATAAGATGTGCAATACGTGCCAGTCAGTCAGACATTAATGATTCTGTATTTTACCTGAACGACTGCCTTGCTTCCAATCACCTCTAGAACCTGCCCACTCCTCTTGGTGCCATCCGGCAGGGTCAGGTGAACAATCTCTGCGTATCTGGGGAACTAGTTCAAAGAAGTTCAACACAGTTTCACTACAGCTGCCCAAAAGTTACATTTATATCAGCAATACAAGAGTAACCTGCACATATGAGTGGTAATTTATACTGGCTTCTGAAAACACTTATTTTACAGTTTGTTGAGTGGTAGTGTTGCCAAATCCAACCTCGTTAATAAATTGAAAAAAGGAATTTTCACTATAGGTGAATATAAATTAATAATAGAATAGTTTTAGTATTGGTGATATAAGAAGGAATTTATGGATATACAGTTTAATACAGGCAGAACTTCTTAGCAGCCTTACCTTCACATTATCCAGGATCACCAGGGGTCCATTTACACCCGACACAGTAGAGTAAGCTGAAAGAAAGGAGAATTATATAGTTCATTAATTTCTTTATTTTAAGAAAGAAAGAAAGAAGGCCACAGGACAGTAAATAATACTAACAATATTCCCATTTCCTTGTGTAGCTGACAGCCACCAATCAACATAGGAACAAGTACACTTCCTAACAGACAAAGTTAATAATCACAAGCTGACCTTTCACAGCGAGATTTAAACAGCTTTCATGCACTTCCAGGCCCAAATGTCAAAGGCAGACAAATGTCAGGAGAAAAATGCATGAAATTCACTTGTTCATGAATGGTGAGTACAATTACACAGATGCGCGGTTAGTTCTGAGCCTTACAATAATTGACTATTAAATGAAGGGTCCTAGCTGATGGTCAGTGGAAATAGCCTGCGGCCTTCCTTAATAT